>NC_052113.1:4013806-4058625 GCF_012273895.1 Zerene cesonia | reverse complement strand
TTAAAAATTTCTCATTTATAAAGCATTTCAATGCTATAAAACTAGAAACAAAAGTTGTCAGATTTCGAAAGCTCGTCGACTAATACTTAACCAAAGTCTTAAAGTATAGCATCATCTCATTGTTATGGATGAAGCCTATTTATGCGAGATTTTAGTATTAATCGGTTAATTCATTCGAGATTTGAATACGTAATTATGCCGACTTTGGATTTGTGGTTGTAATTAATTAGGCATTAACCGCATCACTGAGGCTCGTGTGATTTAAAGAAATTATAACTTCAAAATCGAAACGTAATGGTGGGTTTCCATGCTTGCCAAGGCTTGACAAGCGTCTACAAACACAAGCGTGTAAAGAGGGTGTTTGGCTTGGCTTGCGTGAGCTTGTGAACGCTTGTCTCCGATCCGGTCTAGTGTCGGTTTTTGGACACAGATCAAAGGGTGCTTGCGGCAAGCGCTTGCGACGCGTTCACACGTTGGCGCGCGCTTAATAGCCGTTGTGATCTCGCGACGAACGCACGTCTAGTTCTGACTTCAAAATGAGTGGCTGGTCGAACGAAGAGAGTTTATCGTTTTTGGAATATTACCAGACCGAAAGCTGTATCTGGAACCCCAAAGATGTTAACCATAAAGATAAAAAGAATGTTTATATGTTAAAAAGAATGTTCATATGAATCTTTATCATCCACCATCTTCGTGGTCGTCGGGCTTTCCTTGCTTTTGTTTTGCTTTGTTTATATTTGAAATAAAAGTAGGTTAAACCAAACGTAATAGCCGATACAAGTTCGGTGTCCGCCATGCTTGGATGTACGTAGCACACTGACGCATTCACAAGCATGTAAACGACTTCCAAATCCCAAGCGAGATTTGTGGACGCTTGTGCCTTGTGGATGCTTGTCAAGCCTTGGCAAGCATGGAAACCCACCATTACGTTGACGTTGGGAAGAACTCCACAAGTATTTTTTTTTTAATTTGGAAATAAGTAAATAAAAATAATATGCTGATAGACGATTGAAATGAAACGAAAGATGTCATGACAGGATATCAGAGATGATCAGAAACTAGCCATGCTACAATAATATAGGTACGAAATAAGTAAATGTTTTATTCGTTATTTATATCACAAGAGCTCTATATCGCAGAGGCTTAACTCGCATTCGAATTTTAAATCTAAACCATCCTCGAATCCTGAAAGCATACGAAAAAACAAATAATTAATACCTGTTCAGGCCTTAAGAAATGTATGTACAACGAAGATTAGATCGGTATATAAAAATAATTGTGTGTTCTAGGTACAATTAAGGTGACGTTATAACGAGTAAAAGCGATTCGTTGCAGTTAAGTTGCGGTCTCATTAAGCGGTCCGATCCCCTCACGTCATTGCTCTGTAGATTTTCCTTTATTTCTTACGTACGTATCGTTAGCGATTACTCAAACGGATTTCATGTATAATAAAATATTCTGCTAAATCGATGATAAACGTGTGTACTGAAATGTAATTTTTATGATTGTTTGAGTGTTACTTTTACGAAAGCTGTATATAATGGTGATGTTCATATTTGTATTTAGGAGTCTCTGTTAAAACTCTGGTAAAAGACACTGAATTTTGTTAAGCTTTAACCTGCAGCGACCCGCGGAAAACCTGAAAGAAATCTGAAATATGTATAAAGATTCACAAATAGCACCCCCAACCTATTCACAGTTTGAGCAGTGAATAATTTATAAGATTCGAACGTAAAAATCGATGAGAAAAACTACTGTGAGTTTCATTGCATCAGATAACTATGAATAAGTTTCCATACATCGTCGCGAGTTCTTTGGCGGGAAATCGTAAGAATCATGCTCGCTTTGCAATCGTATGAATTATGGAGGCGAGATTTGCACCGCGCAAACTTTGGAATCTATAAGTTTCTATGTAATTTTGAATATTATTCATATCGTAAGAAAAGCCGGTATTATTTTTATTTCGTGGAACTTGCTGTTCCCGAAATGCATAGAGACTTGGGGTGTTTTTATGTAAGTAAACAAAATGTTGTCATAAGTATAGTAGATACATACGATTTTAGTCGACACCAATATGCTTACGTATATATGTATATTCTCCTAAAAATCTACTCTTTTAAGCATTTCTGTATATATTAATACTTATACGTGAGTAAATAAAATCATAGGTACATACAATTTCCGTGTAGGTATATAATTCATGCATATTCTGCTACAACACTCATCAACAGTTTCTTCCATCTTTCCTCTCAGTATTTTCTTCGAAACTAATATATTTTTGCGTTAAGAGTTTTGGTCTAATTAATTATTTACAAAGAAATAACAAAGTTTATATTATATTGTAAAGCGCTCAAAGGATATTATGCGCTTACCAAACCGCTGCCAACTACGAATTTTCCACACGAAAACATTTTCATACCCCTACCAAGCCGTTTAATATTGAACAAGCATTTGAGTATCTTATATCTTATTAAGCTCATACTTCAATGTCTGTTTAAATCCTATTGTGATTATATTTGTGAAATTTAAATACAATAGCTTATTTGCCAATTGAAGGTTAGGATGGATTATTATCAGAATAGTATCCATTTAGTTCCGCTATTGCTTTCGCAGATAGGTAAATCTGTAGACATAGTCAGTCAAAAATATGTACCATTCTTTTAAAGACTAGCTCTAACTTCTCGAACTCGTTTCGTATGTGATTTTTATCTTAAAAATTGACAGGTAAAAAAGCATATAGAAAGTTCCGTATGTAATGCTAATTTTGTGTATTTTTTCTTTTGTTGTAGGTATTCGTTATTTCAAATCGATCCATACGTTGCGTGATAGAACTTCTAAACACGTAAACAAACTTTACATTTATAACATTTGTTGCACGGTTAACCTGTGTGATACGCATTTCGCATCGGTTATAAGGATTTATAACCTACTAGCCGTTCGCCCCGGCTTCGTTCGTGGTACATATATAGCATTTGACACGCAATCCAACGGTGAAAGAATTTTTGAATACCATCCAATAGATCCTCAAATTAACCTTTGCAATGTCACTAACTCGCAGGTTCACACGCTTGATCCCTTTATCATATTATACTAGCTTTGAGCCACGACTTCTCACGCGTTAAATTCGAAGTAGTTTAATAGATGTTATCATACATATAAACCTTCCTTTTTGCATCACTTTATCTATTAAAAAAAAAAACCATCAGAATCCGCTGCGTAGCTATAAAGATTTAAGCATACATAGGGACAGAAAAATTGACTGTTTTATACTATATAGTGAAGAATAGATTAGTATAGAAAAATCTAGAACAAACAATGTTCTTTTTATAATAAATATGTAAGTTATGTTTATTTGACTCTGAAAACTCACGCGATTCAGTGAATTTGGTGAAAATTATCAGACAATAGGTAATATAATTGTAAAGTAAAGCTTCTACTGATGTATACTTGACCTTCACTGTGGCTTAATTACAGAGTAGAATATAGCTTAGTTGTATACCAACATCTTCAATAAACTAAACGCCATTGTTAATTTTTGCCAAGTTAGTAAATATATGTTCATAACCACTACACGTGTTAATTGAAAACGCGTAAATGTACATAATAGTTTTCCCAAGGCGTGCCCTAATGCGGCAATTAACGGCCGTGATCATCCGTCTCGAACGATGCATGTCGCTTTTAATTACAAACCAATCGATTAATTAGACGGTAAATTGCACATTGTCATGTGCGTTAATGGTGTGGGAATCACGTGGTGTGCTCACAATAATAAGGTACATAATATTGTAATTGTTTCGCTGTATCTGATGGAAGTTTTGAAAAGGTTTTCGAAATTTAAACAGTTAATTTCCTAATCCAAGTGCAGACAATCCAATGAAATAAAAAACATTAAATTCCCTTTGAAAATTCTTGACCTATAAGTGGTGTGTCTAACGCTACAATATTTTTAGTATACACCTAGATATATTAATATATTATGTAGGGTGTATTGTAGAGAACTTAGTAAAGCTTTAAACAAACTTTGGCAAAGTGAAGTGGATTACAGGAATTATTTTATAAGGTATGAAAACTATGTGTCCCCTTTTTAAGATGTTTTAATCAGTTTCACCTGTAAGTTGATATGTAAGTGACTCCTTCAGACTCCAATATGAACCAATTTTAGCATATTTTGGACAGATTAAAACTTTCTACACTTATCAAGAATCTGAGACAATACAATAACGTAATGATTTTATCATATAATCGTTGATAAAGATCACAAGGATTTAACAATTTTCCTATGTAGGTATACTCTGTATAAAATGCAAGTGAGACGATGAGATGAACGAGGAATAAGTTTGATCGTATCATAAGTATTTTTTAAGTTTTTTTACTATATTTGTTTCATTGTTAGTTTATTACTGCTTATGATACTTAGTTTTATTAATAAGAGATTATAATAATTAACTAATAAATTAGTGATGCTTGATAGGTTGAATATTGTTTATTAAGACTGGTATTACAAAAGGTTCTAGAAGGCATAAGGAAAACAGGAAGCAATAAGAAATAAACGGAAAAAGGAAACGGTTTCCTGTTTTTCACTAGATGTACTAGAAGAAATTAATTAATATAGTCAATAAAGCAAAAAGCATATTGTAGGGTAAATCTTTTATACAATTCTTTGATATGAGATATTAATTGATATACCAATTAACTTGCAAGTGGGGTATCTGTTGTTTTAAATATAAATATACGAGATAAAGAATGGGAATTACAGTTTGAAAATATTTATCAATGATAGTATATGTTTGTTTGTGTATTTTATTACGTCCCAATTCATTAATATTCGTTCATATACTCGCCTTTACATTTCCACAAAGAAAATATCAATTCGGATCGAGTGAGTCTGGTGTTTTCGCAAAACATACGAGCAAAGTTAAATGAATCCCTGTAATAAACGTAACACATTTTTATCGCTGTACATGAGAAAATAAATAATTTTTTAGTTTCAATTTTATATTAAAACTTGGTGCGCCCCGGTTACACCCGCGTAAGTCCGTATCCCGTATGAATATCGAGATAAAAAGTTGCCCATATATTATTCCAGTTGTCCAGCTGTCTACGTAATTAATTTTTTTTGCAATCGGTTCAGTAGTTTTTGCGTGAAAGAGCAAGAAACACACACACACATCCTTACAAACTTTCGCATTTATAATATTAGTAAGATAGGATAGGACTAACTGACCCGGCAAACGCTGTTATGCCTTACTCTTGTCATTAGGGGTATGAAAAATAGATGTTGGCCGATTCTCAGATCTCCAATAAGCACACAAAATTTCATAAGAATCTGCCCAGGAGTTTGGTAACTAAAATTTTGACCCGGAAATTTTATATATTAAAATAAAAAGCGTCATAACAACAAAAAATCCATATCAGTTATTCGCGTCATTACCTGTGACACATTGGCGACGCTGCCATGACATGAAAACATTTGAAGTGTCAATACAATTGGATTATCAGACAAATAAAATGGATTAAAAGCAACCGTGTACGGCATTAATTCCCAGTAAATGTCATTAGTGGCGTGGAGGAGGCCAGTGACCGCCCTGCAGCCTTGCGACCTGCATTCTTCGACGCGTGAAACCTTTATGAAGGCATAAACTGTGGGTACATACACTCCTTATGTTTTCGTGATAATTATTGACATTCTTTTTTTGTGTAGTTATGTTCGTAACGACATGAGACTGGAGATAGAGATTCTCTTCTTGTAACTATAGTATATGGTTTGATTTTAAGTCTTCGCGTAAAGTATTGAAGCTTGCGTAATCAATGTTTTCAGATACTTATTTTAAAGTCTCTGTAATGAGCCGTAGTCTATGTTTGAATGTCTTAAATAAATTATGTTAATTTAATTTAAATTTACAATTGAATGGTCTTTGTAAATTACGCTGAAACGAGTCCAGTCATAGAATAACGTAAATCTCCGTAATAAACGTTCATCCCTTTTAGGCGACCATATAAATTGCTGACATTAGGCCGTATAGTTTCAGGTTCACGTTTTAATTGCCTCTAAAATCATAATTAAGTTCCCTGACGAATGGTAACGTTTATTGGGCTAAATTACTTTTATCTATGGTAATAATTAAAGCCTAATTGTAAATGTTATTTTCACTTCTAATATTGCTACTAGAATATTATAGTCATTCCGAGTTCAGATATTTTAAATAATGTATCGTAAGTGTAATTGGAAACAAAGAAATTGAATGCGAGTCGAAAAGGAAGACTTGATAAAATCAAATTGTCTATCGAGTAAAAGAAAGGAAGGCATCAAATTGATAGCTAGCCTATTAACGCACGTAAAACCTTCATTCAGCCAGCATTTTCTACTAAACTCATATGCCATTACCGTCGTTGAGCTTTTTTTTTTTTTCATTTATATTCTGCTACGATAATATTGTTTTGTTAAAACTTTATCCTGGACCTTATAAAGTCTCGTTTCTCTAGATTGTAATATTAAAACAGCATTTTCACAACAATAATATCAAGAGACCCAAGTTTTGTAAAACTTCATTGTATATTAACTTTTGCGGGAGATTTCCAAATGAAGCCTTTGAGAGTATTTTGTTTTTTTGTGGTTACACTTTATTTGGCAATGGGCAATAAAAGTTGGAAGGTTTAATTAATGCTTAAAAATACAATGTGATTATATTACATAAAAGGTGTTTTCAATGAGGTGTTTGTCGAAGTATAATTGCATTTAAATATGTAAATTTCCAATAACAATTATAATTATTTTTATTATTGACAATCAACTTTGTAGAATATTTAATTCAATAAGTGTTAATAATAAACGATAATTTTTAATGGGTGTCCTACTTATTATGTACTACTGTGATAGTAATACATAATAAGTAGGACATTGTAAAAGTCGGAAAAAAAGGCATTTCATGTATTTTTTTAATACTTAACACTTATACTTGTACTCATTTTTAAAATGTGCCGGCTGTCAATTCCGCATTTGTAATTTTAACTTGTTCTTTCTGATTAGTTAACTCTATTTCTTAATTTTTATTTATTTGTTGCAGGTTTTTGCTGGCATCCTACTGAAGATCGGTAAGTGGGATAAACAATCAGTTTTTAACAGACATTTAATCTATCTACAACTAATTGAAGCAAAACTTGGTGGTTCGGTAACTATATCTAATAACGATGAGTTGAAAATTGCTTGAATTTTACATTTATGCTCGCCCAATTTCGGTATCCGAGAGCGTAAGATTACATCGCCGGTGTCGGTGCAATCAGATCGTAGCTGAAATTTCATATTTTAGCGCACTTATGAAATTTATGCATACCCAAGCGAATATCGACCTTACACGATAGGTGAATAGTTCAAAATTAGTCAGCTCAGGCACCCAATTACCCCTGATGCAGCCAGGAGGCGGGAATTTGACGAAAGATCGGCGACTATACAAGCATATAGTATGGATATTCGAGCGAGCTTCATCGGTTCATTATCTGCTCTCTGAGTGTTTTGCTTGTTGTATCATTTTTGTTTGCTCAAATTATTTTTCACTGAGTTAAATAGAAATTACACGAAACTGTCTCTAATGAGCATGACGAGTCGCTAACTACTTGACTGATGATTTTTTAGTTCTCTTCGTCCGTTTTGATAGCTTCCTTTAGTTAAATAATTATATTTTTTCATGTATTAAAATAAAATCACATTATTTAATGTAATTTAACTATGCTATTTATCTTAACAAGCCGCTGTCTATAAAAATTTTTATGTTATGTTTCAGCTTTTTCATAAAATGGAAAAATATAGACGAAGGAATGATCAGAGATGAATCGAAGAACTCGTAAAAAGTCTAGCCCATTTCAAGATCAGTACAATGTTATAGATTAATACTTCTAAGTAACTAAAGTCATGTAAAAAGAAGGGAGACGTCCAACATCATCATATCTTATATCATATCGGAGTGTCATCATCAATTGGACATATCTTTTTATGCTAGTCACCTGAATGTGATTATAGATAGTTAACGTTTTGCTCAAAATCTACAAAAGTATTTCCAATTGTAGCTAATTAGGAGAGTAATGTACTAGATAATTTAAACTTTTATATTATTATAAAAGTTGATCCAAAGGAAAGGAAATATATTTATAATTAGAGAAATCCTCTACTAAAAATGAAGTACAGTATGTTCTTCTTACGACGGCGGACGTTGATCCTAAAAGCTGTTCTAATATTGACGGCGCTGTGGTTTATGGTGGCGTTGTTAACGACTAATGGAGCCACGAGGAACGCCATCGGCGCTCCCCCCATCGAGTATGAGGACGCAGAAGCGAAACCCTTGAAAATGGCAAAGCCGACGGCGACAAAGAGGAAAAGTGAATCGTACGGAAACAACTTATCGGACGGTAAGCAAACGTTTTCGTGTAATGCATGCGCTTTCGATTCTAGATGTTACTAAAGAGCAATAATTATCGCCTATATGCAAATTATATGAGGGGCTCTCTGTTAACATTGTCTCATTTAAGGCTTGCAAATTGGACTACTGAAAATTTTATGTCGAGTTCTTATTATAAAAAAATTCAATAAACCGTCTCAATTAACCATTTGTCTGCTCATCCATTGTTTCAACATTGTGCATGAAAATGGATTATCAAATAAAATGTGTAATTATTACGAAATTTATTTGCAACATTTTCTCGTTACTCCACATCGTCTGTCGGGATTTTATGACCCTTGTAAATCATGGCTCCATTAGAGTTCCGCCTTTAGTGTTGTTTTCATCCCCTCAGAAACTCCTGAGAATACGAGCTTCCGCTATTCCGCGAAGTGTATTTATAAGAATAAGCGTCGGTAATTACGGTCAAGAGGTTTTCTCTATTATATCATGAAATGCTTGCTCAACGCATTTCAATTCACTAATACAATTGCGTGTTTGCACAAATTGCATGCATTGTAATATTGGAGTGCTTCACTCAACGTGGTCAATATTTTGAATAAAAATTTTCAGTAAAACTAGCATTGGGATTAAATGTTAATCAAATAAACGAAGAATTCACAGTATTTAGCTTTCAAATTTATTTGTTTGTTTTCGTTCTAATAGTATCATAATGTAAATATTAGTTTAAATGTTGTCGAGTTAATTTGCATGATGATTTCAATTTATCCATCACAGCACGGACGAGAGTCGATTGGCTTGGTCGGATCGCAGGGAACGAAGGTAAATGTAATTGCATGTTTGATTAATAATATAATAAATACTAACTGTTCCTATGTAAGTTCACGTACTAACCAACTCAATTCTTCACATTCAAGTATCGTCACTTTTGCACAGACAGTAATGTATTTATTGTTTTAGTAAACGTCCCAAATTAATGAATGCGTTACGACCGTTAATGAGGGAAGCTCGATTCTTGGTAAATAATAATAACGTTTGTCGGAGCATTCATTGGCTATAAATGTTTCATTTGTGACGTTTACCATACTATCTATCATCGGGCATTGTTCACCTTCTAACAATATCAGGAAATTTAGCTTGAAATATAATATGTGCAATCAACTTCATTCCTCGTCCATAAAGCTAAATAACATTTTCATCGTAACATTAAGTCTAATCTAAACTATCCTACCCATTCAGTTAAACGAGATGAGCGTCGAAAGTAATTCAATGTGAAGTGCGAACTAATGGGTTATGTTCCCGTGAGTTGAAGGGATATTGTTAATCGCTGGTATTAACCCCGTTCCGCGCATCGGACGGAGTACAATATCGGATATTCTATCAAATCCGTCTATACTTTCATGTCTATCGAATGATTAGTTAATTGAAAAGGACTTACGTCTACTGCTTGGATGTGTATTTTCAGATGTTTGGTCAGTTGCTGATATATCAACACATACTCAAAAAATTTCTATATATAAGCAGCAAATTCGAAAAGAAACAAATATTCTTATAATTAAAAAAATAACTTCTGTTATGTACTTTTTGTCTATTAATATTTTTTTTAAGTTATGATTAGTAAAGCATAAAACTTATTAAACTCTCTGTAGTTATACTAAACATTTTATTGCATACCTAATAGAAAAGGTTCAAACATAAAAACTTCGATTGGCAAGTTTTGGCCAAATTGAATTACCCACGCATAATTGAATTCGGTCTCGCAGGTCTTGGAGTGATTGCCGCGCCAGGGTCAGACAATGCACCTGGGGAGCTCGGGAAGCCGGTAATTTTACCCAAAAATATGAGCGAAGAGGCGAAAACGGCCGTTTCTGAAGGTTGGAAAAAGAATGCATTCAATCAGTACGTGAGCGACCTAATATCCATTAGGAGGAAGTTGCCCGACCCGAGGGACGAGTGGTAAGGATCCTTTTGATATGTGGGTAATTTAATAGGGTACGGTATTTCATAAAATGAGAAATAGTGCGGCACAAACTCTTATATTTCAAGGGATGTCTTCACTTGAAATGACGCGATAGATTTGTGGGTTTGGATATTATGTGTTTTCATTTCGATCAACTTGGATTGTTTTCTATATTTCATTTTATCCGTCTAAGTAGCGATGAAATCAATATGAATATTAATTGTGATGAAATCTAACGTACAAAGATAAGTTTTTGAATTAATCACTTGTCATTTTGTAGGTGTAAACAGCCGGGTCGATACTTAGAGGATCTGCCGCAGACGTCTGTGGTGATATGTTTTCACAATGAAGCGTGGTCAGTTTTATTAAGGACAGTCCATTCAGTCATTGATAGATCGCCTCCGCATTTAATAAAAGAGATCGTTCTTGTAGATGACTTTTCAGATATGCGTAAGTAAAACACGTCCTTTGAATCTATTTTTTTACGAATTCATATAAATTTTTGTATGGAATTTTTGATATTTTTTATTGCCAGTTATTCTCGGAAAATACAAATCAAACTCAAACTAAATACTACTATTAATTTTCAGCACACTTAATGCAACAGCTAGATGATTACATGTCCGCACTACCCAAAGTGCGTATCGTTCGTGCCACCCGGCGCGAAGGTCTCATAAGAGCGCGTTTGCTTGGAGCAAGATACGTCACGGCGCCTGTCCTTACATACCTCGACAGTCATTGTGAATGTACTGAAGGTAATTAATGTGGTGTACTGATCATACACACACACGTCTAATGTAATTATTTCATTGAACTTTATATTTACAATGAATATCAGTTTTATCTTGAGCTTATTTCATTTTGTATAGCTTTTTGTTGATATTCAATTAATGAAAGAAAATAAAGAAATAAAATTAATATTGTAAAATGACAAATTTATAGGTTGGCTCGAACCCTTGTTGGATAGGATAGCACGAAACAAGACTACAGTCGTCTGTCCCGTTATCGATGTCATTGATGACAACACACTCGAGTATCACTACAGAGACTCGTCGTCCGTCAATGTTGGTGGTTTTGACTGGAATCTCCAATTCAATTGGCACCCGGTACCGGCGCGGGAACGTGCGAGACACAAACACACGGCAGAGCCGGTCTGGTCCCCTACTATGGCCGGTGGTCTGTTTGCGATCGACAAAGAATTCTTCGAAAGGCTCGGAACTTACGATAGCGGTTTCGATATTTGGGGAGGAGAAAATTTGGAACTCTCGTTCAAAACTTGGATGTGCGGTGGAACTTTGGAAATCGTTCCCTGCTCTCACGTTGGCCATATATTCAGAAAACGATCGCCGTATAAATGGCGAACAGGCGTTAATGTGCTGAAGAAAAATTCCGTGCGATTGGCTGAGGTATGAAATTTTTCAATTACCTTTATTTTATATAATAATATAAGATAATATGAGTGAGTATAAAATAAATGTGAATGCAAATTTACTCTTCACTTCGAAGGTATGGCTAGACGACTATGCAAAGTATTATTATCAGCGCGTTGGTAACGACAAAGGTGATTACGGTGACATAAGCAGTCGAGTGGCGCTACGAGAAAATCTTGGATGCAAATCTTTTGAATGGTACCTGAAGAATATTTATCCAGAGCTCTTCATTCCTGGCGAATCAGTAGCGCATGGCGAGGTATGTTGTTTTAATTATTTCTAATATAGACGATATATAATGTAGTATGGATATCGACTTCATAATGTCTCATACAATAACGATAATTTATAAGATTCGATCTATAAAAAAATTCCCGAGTGCAAATAATTAAAGCTGTATTTTTTTTTCAAAATCGTGTACCACTTTTCGTGCAGATTCGAAATGTCGCCTTCCAAAAGACTTGCTTGGATTCACCGACGCGCAAGTCAGATCATCATAAACCAGTCGGACTTTATCCGTGTCACCGTCAAGGAGGAAACCAGGTCTTTTATTGTTTACGAGCCCCCGTGCGGCAGTACCATGTTGAAGATTTTTATTTGTTGTTTTATGTCTGGCTGTTTCGTTTCGTTTGCACTCGCATTTTGCACAATTGAATGTTTGCCCTTTTATTATCCTTTTCTCATATCATGCACGTATTGATCCTCTTGGTTTTGTGTGATGATAATCGTTAGATTCGGAATGAAGCGCTCGATCGCCCTTACTGTCTCGACGCTGCAGCGCTTCAAGAAAGTCAAGAGGAACCAGAAATAGTAATGTTACATAAGTGCCACGGAGGTGGTGGAAATCAGGTACCTCTATATATACGTATTGTGTTGTGTGCGCAATGTGGGGCACTTGTCTCATTCCACCTCCGAACTTATTCAAATATGAAGAATAAGTGGTTCATGTTTTGTTAACATTAGAAAAAACCACTGTTACACTATCCGTTATTTCTTGAGATATATTTTAGCGAAATTTATAGCTCCCGTGAGTTTCGTTAGCTTATCTCAAGAAATAACTTCATCTGCACGCTTGCTTTATTGTGGCACGCCTTTTTAAACTTGTGATGGCATTAGATCGCGAATCCATCTTCGGAGATGTGCATCGACTCAGCGGCCGGCCCTGAGGATATGAAAAAACCAGTTAACCTATGGCCTTGTCATGGAGAATATGGGAACCAGGTTTGTTATTGAATGCCATCGTTTCCACATACGCTTTTGCTTCATCAAGTAGACGGTGTTTAGTGTTAAAGAGTGTTGGGTAAGTGTGGCGCGATCAACAGAGTCATGACTAACTTGGTTACAATTTTCAAATTATAAGTATCAAGGAAAACGTTGACTTCTTGACAGTAAAGAGAGGAAATATATGTCAAAGTAGTCGATGTCATAATTATTGGATATCTTGTGATTGAAAATTGGGCCAATTTCATTCTTGTGTCACATTAACAAAACTAACCGTGTTATAATTTCGTGCCTTGATTTGTGTGCTCTACTAACTCCTTGTATTTCGAACGAAACAGCTTCTTCTACAAAACAATAATATAATTTATTTATTAGGGATTGTATTGATCAATATTTATTTTTAATAATATGAAAAAGATTTATAAATATCATGTAACTACTATCTTCAATGCCTTGGTACTGTCGTTACGATTAATTAATTATTAGTGTTTAAGTTCATTATGCATATTAACTATTTTCTTCAACTCTATTTTGTATAGCTATTTACGTATTATACATATTGTTTGATTAATATATTTTAATCTATTATCTATTTATATTTTATCGTTATGGCTTCAGCTTAAGTTACATTTTTATATACGTGTTTATTAATTGTATTTTATTATTATGTATAAATATGGTTTTGGGATAAGCGATGAATTTATCTTGTCCATTGATTTTATAATAGATATAAATAATGTTTTCATATTTCACATTTTTATTTTTATGTTTAAATATTTCATTTTCGCTGGAATTGATGCTCAGTTTTTAAAATAAAAGAACAGTATTATAAATGTTCGTTCACATTTCCAGTATTGGATGTATTCGAAGAATGGTGAAATTCGTCGAGACGAAACATGTCTCGATTACTCTGGCCACGATGTTGTTCTGTATCCGTGCCATGGTGCCAAGGGTAATCAATTATGGCTGTATGACCCCAATGTGAGTTAATAACCTTTCAATTATGTGAACCACAATGACGTACTTTTAGGGAATTCGCATTAGCTACTGTGGCAATTTGTGTCTGGATATTTGATCATGGTTTTACTAAATATCGCACTCAAAGTATTAGTAACTAAAATAAAGCGCGTAAAAGAACTTATGTAACATAACTGAAAATACAACCCTAATCTCTTAGTATTTTAGTTTATTATTCAACGTGTAGGTGTACTTATTGAAGAGTATCAGGCAAACCCGAAGCTACCAACTGAACAAGATAGTATATACAATTTATTTTCGGTTTTTTGTAACTACACAATTTATCAAACTTAATCTCACGATACCATTATTAAATGGATAAAGAGAATCTTGATTACGTTAAACATATATATATTACTTAAAGTTAAAATGATCTTCTTAGAGTAAATTTATTTAGAGGATAAATGAAAAAAGAATATAATATTTTGACACTACAATACCAAACATTTTCAATTAAGTAGAATAATTTCTATAGTATTTTTTTGTAATGTAGCCGGTTATAGGAAATAATCTCAAAATGAGCTAGCATTCAATGCATTTCCAGACGAAGTTGTTACGGCACGGCTCGAGCGAGAAGTGCATGTCCATAAACCGCAACAAGGACAAGATCGTGATGGAGACGTGCCACGAGAGCGAGTCCAGGCAAATGTGGAACATGGAGAACTTCAACCCGGAGAGGCTCAGCCCCGAGCTGACGGCCGAGTAGCCGGAGGCCTACGATGAAGTGCTGTTCATATAACAGACGGACTGAGTGAGTTAGTGAGTTATCCATGTGACTTACCCTGTATAGTAGATACTATTATATCACTTGTTGTTGAACGCATCGTGCTTCTAGATCTATAAACGTTTGATGTTCCGAATCAAACCGTCGACCCCTTTAGGCCTAATGTTTACGGTTGAATCGGTGTTTAGCATGTTTTAGATTATCTTTTTTCTATTATTTTCGTACTTGTATGTTAACATGTTAAGAGTTGTAGTTGGTACGAGGGAAATTCCTATGCGACGAAAGTTCTTTTTGTAACGATGTTTATACCGACACGATGTCATGTCATATCAAATTGTAAAATACCATATCCTAATAGTATTCCTTGCGAAGTATTAACTTAGGGCCTAATGTGAAATTAATAGGAAATTATTAAATGTACATATCTTGACTACATATTGTTAGATACGGTAGTACCTATCAAGGGATGACAATTGTTATCGAAATATTCGTTAATTAAATCCTATTACATATATATGTGTACTTCTTGGTGTTATGTATACAACCTTGAATGTTAAGTTAGTAATGTAGTTTTTCTCGTCATTATTTTGTTCAAATTATGAACACACTATGTATTTTAAAATCCTTTTTATTGTTTAAACGAATTTATTTCAATATTATGTTAATATTTACTGAAGAGAGTCTGTCTAACTGACTGAATAACTTATAGGCTCTATGTGAAGAGTATTTCCTTTGTATATAATATAGTTGTTAAAGTATATTTAGTGTTACGATGGAAATTAAGTGTTATTTTCGATTTGTTACAATTATCAGAGATGTTATTAAAATTCCACGTTTGAAATTTATAATATTTATGTAAAGAGCTATTTTGAATTATATCAACAGATTTTATTTTTATTTATTTCACATTTTATTCACATTATACATTTGAATCTCTATTTTACTAAATAGAAAAACAAATTTTGTAATATACCATTGATGTTCTCGAACATTCTTATTATTATCTCCATTCAACATTCCTGTTTGTGATATAAACATATTGTAATTGTACATAATACTCGATACTGCCAGTACATTATTATTAAAAAAAACTAGCATATTGTTGCTTCTAATTATGTATTTATAAATTAATAATAACTGTTACCTTACGCATTTGTATGTAATAGAAAATCGTGCTTTTTTCACTAAAGAAACCTCTAGGTGTGTAAAATTTGTGATTGAACTATTGTGTAGCTCTTCCTTTATATTTTTTGATGTATATAAAATAAATAAGCATTTATGAGATTAGGAAGATTGTTTATTATAAACATTTATTATAACTAGTTGTATAATAGTCCTTATAAATAAATTGAAATCGAGTCTATATTCGCTTCGATACTGATGATTTTGCAATGTTTAAATAATAAAATCTTCAACTATTTTTGTGGTTTCTAACGCTTTTAGGCATAATGCGTGGGAGAGGAGCCTTTTTCGTTTTACAAAGTTATTATTTTCAATGGGTTTCTGTTGTATTTGATAAAAATTCATAAGCCTATCGTGTTCAAAGTTGAATACTAATATTAGTTCAATAGAAGTACTTTATTGTAATTATTGCCTTCTCTTGCTTGTTTATATTTATTTATTCAGAAATTTATATATTCGGAACAAAATTCGTTATAGTTTTCTATGTAACTTCATAGATGTATGTAATATTGTTGGTTACAACCCTTCAATATAAAGGGAGGCAAATATTTCGCAAGTATATTCAATCTCTTATAAATAAAATACTGCTAAGGTACGTTTACTTGCCTTGTAGCAAAGATTAAATTTCTCTTTAACGTAATAAGATGTGTACAGATTCATAGTGGATAATATTGAGTTAGGATGTTATAAATGTGCCTTATATTTACGTAATAATTGTATTTGAATGTTAAATTTTCTGTATATAATGCGATGTCTCTAATTGTAATATATCGTGGCGTAACGATAAATGGCGGTAGTAATATTTGTAAAATAAAGCATTATGTTGGATTTATATTTTGTTGTTTTATTTCTAACAAGAATTCCGCCCGCGGCTTCGTCTGCGTTTTCAAAGGGTTAGATAGAGAGTCCGGTGTTTTCCGCGCATAGTTTCGGTTCAGTGGAATTCTCAAGATAAAAAGTCTTTGGTCTCAAAATATATCAGTACCAAATTCCATCCAAATTGGTTCAGTGATTTCGGCGAGAAGAAGAGACAGACAGATAAAGAGCTACTTTCCCATTTTTAATATTAGTAGGAGTAAAAATTTGACAGTTGCTATCGTTCGATCGCCTCCTGGGTCTAATGGTTAATGAGTGAGTGTAGAACCGAGTTGACCTGGGTTCGATTCCCAAACCGGGTCTGGCATTACACAAACCTACTTGTTCGTAAAGAGAATCAATTCACAATTGAGTTCAAGCTTAACTTTTATATTTTATATAGGCGATCGACGCTTTCCACTCCATGAGACAGTGCCAGTTTTATAAAGAGAGTGCAAAAGTGGAACTGCCTGTGTGTGTGTGTGTGTGTGTGTGTGCGTGTGTCTGTGTGTGTGTGTGTGTGTGTGTATGACTTATGAATGTGCGTGGATGAAAATGTAAGAGATTAGGTGTACATAGAGAGAGAGAGAGAGTTTGGTATCATATTGATTATATGATTTTTTTTAGAATTCCATTACTATATATTTTCATCCAGTGTTCAAAACTTGGGAATTTATTCGGTCTCAACGTATGATAAGTAACATGTTTGACATTAGACAATACATTGTCATTATAAATAAACAAATATTTATTTCATAAGGTTTACATTATTAGTAGCAGTGGATTGTGGTTCAGGCCCTCTTGCTAGATACCTGTGTATTTTTTTTGTTTTGTTTTGTCAAAATGGGCACACTCCCACAGTCACGTTAATAATGTATTGGGTCAAACATCAATTATTTATGTATCTATACCTGCTTCACGAGGATTCACTATAAAATTTGGACAAGCCATAACATTCATGTTGTAAATAAAAACCTGCCCAGAAAGTCGTATTACACCGTAAAATGCTTTTATTGGCATAGAAAGTCTTAAAAAGTTACATATTTTATTATCAACCGTATTATTTTCATTTATTTGTTACTTATTGAAATACGCAATGTTTACGATGTACAAGTACAATGACACCTGAATTTAATTATAAATAAAACAGTGTGCTATAAGAGTAAAATTTAACGTTACTTTTTGACTTTATCCATAAACTTTTAACGGAAATTAATACTTCATTTTAAGATAAAAAATCACGTCGCTAGATTTATTAGCGCAGATAAAATCTATTGAAGACATCTATCTACTTTTAAATTGTTTTTCAAGATTATACCCAAACATAATTGCATACATACTTTAATACATTACAAATGAAATAATATACCCTCTTTTATTAAATTATTCAATATTTTGATGAAAATAAATTTAACGTAGTGGTTAAACTGTCGATAGGATATGGGCTTTTTATCCACCAGTAGATAGATAACACATGGCTTTTATTAGCCTGCGACTTTGGCCTTAAGACTAATTAAAAAATTCGAAAGAATAATCTTATAATTTTTTGTTAATTTCGTATTAAATGTAAGTACCTATACAAGACATTACAAAATAAGTTACCATCGAACAGCTCCAACGTGTTACGAACTCACAGGGCGTGACTTGAATCTGCTTCACTCGTAGAACTTTAATGCTTTCGGAGGTGCCTGCCTATTAGCCGATTTTAGAAAACATTTCTTTGCGAACTTTTAATTAAAAAGTATTACGGAAAACATATTGTGCTATTGTTTTATTTCGTAATTATATGGTTATTATTATATACATAGACTTTGAGATTATTATTATATATATATATATATTCAATAATTTGCTGACAATTTGTATAAATTTTAGAATCATTTGAGTGTATCGGCTGAACGAGTATTCTCTTTTTTGTATAAATTTCTCACAACTGCTACAGAAGTCCTGACGATATTAATTTACATTCCAAAAACATTAACAAAGACAGTTCATTTATTTTTCCCAAAGCGAAGTTGTACCTAAAGATTTTTATAATAAATGCAGTTAGGAATCTTGTTTACCAATGTCCGGTTGTCGAACATGGCCGTTATCAATTTAGAGTGAAGGAAAGTGGCAAAATGAATTTCCTTGGTCGAGCGATTGCCAGGCGAGACAGATTGAATTCTAACATAAACATAAATGGAGAAGGTGAGCGATTGATTTTCAAGCTCCAAACCTGTGATGTCGGTAGTAAAGAACCATTCGATCGATTGAAATTTATTTTACATTATGTTTTAATACGGACCAAAGTCCAAGACGGTACGGACCAAGTAATATATATTGATTTGAGAAGTTTTAAATAGTAACATGTACATTGTCTTTGCTGCTATTCTTTTTTAAATATATAATGATTAATATTATATATAAAAAGTAGAACAGTATGTTTAAAGCATATAGTTTTTTAAGATACTATGCATTTTTACAAGTTGTTGTTAATCTTGTTTATATAGAATAGAAGTATATTCAATAGACTTTTGCTTTAAGTTTACCATTAATGTTACTTAATATTGTAGTTACGCATACTTCCAATTCGATAACTAGTTACTATGTTTCAATTTGAAATTATATAAAAAACTAATAACATTAGGCAGCTCATCAACATCTTTCCCAATCTCCAAGCGAAGGGTCCACGGTCTGAATATCTAGCAGTCCCTAAAGAAACTTGTCAAACTCGCAATTCCGGATCGACCGAGGAACTTCCACGGTTTACGAGTATTTTGGTGGTGTTCCAATAGTCATTGAATACAGAAACTTTTTCATTTACGCTCTTGGACGCCGACTGAATAATATATGAACGTCGACGTTGCTCGGAATCCATTGGAATCCTTTTGGCTTTAAGGATTTTTTAAGCTTTCCATCTGAATTAATGGCGTTATGCAGGACTTGGGCTCTCGTTAAAACAGATTTTATTAGTTTAATTGATTATGATATTCAATAGATATGTCTCTGTGTCTCTTTCTTTCTATATTTGAAATTCAATATCAAATAATATATTTATGATAAAGGAATGCCAGTAATAATTATTTTGTCCCACAATCATTAGTCCCGATATTTAAGTTTTCTCCCAGCGTCCATCTAATATCTGAAATGAAAACGCTCAGTAAAATTTTAATCCTATTAGCAATAAACCCAACGAAATGAATTACAAGCAGAGTAATTTATTCCAAATGGTTCAAATAAATAACTATAACGTTGTGTGAACATTTAATTTCGAAAATAGATGCCACCAGCACTTTCCCATAGGAAGTGGTAGCCGTTTAGAGCATGAATATCGCATGAGGGCTACTTTTATTTCGTAGAACTGGCAGAATTTGGAAGCCGACAAATTTGAATTTGTGTTTCTGGATGAATTGGGGCTTTTAATAGGATTTTAAATCGGGGAGGACCAGAATATACGTGTCTATATTGGCGTATATCTAATAAAAATGATTTAATTTATTTAATACCAATTAATGTCATATTTGAAAACTTCATATCGTATAAATCATAAAAAGTTATCGCTTTCATTATTTTGGTAAACGAAAATGCATTGTGAAGGTCTCTATCATCCGGATACGACAATTGTGGAGTCCCATAATATTGGATATCAGGATGATACTATTTATCTCAATTATAAAGACTATTTATCTCAATTATAAAGACATATAATTGAGACAGTCGTAGTATATTGTACACATATTTATATGTAACGAGTTGATTTCCAATTACGTGTAATGTTTAAAATTTATTATAAAAGAGCAAAATCTTTAATGACAATACAGATAAGACATTTTTCTTATATTTAGATAACAATTATTTAAAGTCTTTGCGTGAATACTCCCAGTCGTAGGTGTGCCTCTATCCCCGTAGACTAACTTAATTATTAAAAGAAAATACAGTTAGTGTTGCATTCCAGAAAAAAAATCTACACATATTTATATTAATTTTACAGTACGACTATACATACATTTTATTATTTTCCCTCTGAAATAATATGAAAAAAAAATGTTCATATATTAATTTGAAATACGTATTCTTCTATAGAGGTCATCCTTTACGGCCTGTTTATTGTTCAGATAAGTAACAAAAGCCAAGCAATAAATCAATCCTGACCTGCACAGAAATAAGTGAACAATTAATGACTGCGAAACCGATAAGCGATATTGTAACTTCATTACCCGTCCAATTTGTGCGCCCCAAGCGGAATTTCAATCCAAACATTGTTATTACACGTAATATCGAAGTAATTAAACTGAAATGGCATAGAAACAAAGCCTTCGACTCCTGTGAGACGCTCCTCGATAATTTATGAGGGTTCAAAATAGCAGAATAAGCAGATTCCCGCTAATCAATTTTGTTTGTAGCCAGTTTTATGGGTTAGGGACCTGGATTTATGTTTCATCTCGTGCCTGAGAGTGATTTTTATGACTTGATAGAAGTATAACTTTTGATACATGGCTGGGAATTTGGTCGTGCGTGGTGGGAGCAACGTGCAAGTATTTGTTGTTGGTGCTTTGTTTTTTATGATAGAAAATGGCGAACGTGCATATAATCATCACAAAATTTTCGTAACTGTTTTTTTCATTTCTGTATCGTGTTTTTTGGGTTTTAATAATTTATAATACGGATGTATTTTGTTAATTTGATGCT
This sequence comes from Zerene cesonia, assembly GCF_012273895.1. Lineage (NCBI taxonomy): Eukaryota > Metazoa > Arthropoda > Insecta > Lepidoptera > Pieridae > Zerene > Zerene cesonia. The sequence goes on along the minus strand of NC_052113.1, from coordinate 4,037,175 downwards.
GACTTTAAAAATAATTTTAATTACCTTCCAGGTAGCTTTGCTACGCAGGTGTTACTTTTCTGACTAAGTGTTGTCGTTTTCGTTTGTATAGTTTACTGGCTGCGCCCCGCGGGTTCACCCGCGTAAGTCCGCATTCCGTAGGAATATCGGAATAAAAAGTTGCATATATGTTATTCCAGTTGTCCAGCTGTCTACGTACCAAATTTCATTGCAGTCTGTTCAGTAGTTTCTACGTGAAAGAGCAAGAAACACACACACATCCTTACAAACTTTCGCATTTATAATATTATTAAGTGGGATATCGAAGTAATATATTATGTTTAATTAAAAGTTATTGCTTCCAAAATAACTTTCAGATAGGTGTGCATATCTAAAAATTGAGATCAAAAAATTGTTGAGTCTATTATTATGACATTTACATTAATGTCTGCAATTATAGTATTTGTTTTTTAATTTTAACTACACAAAAAATAAGTATTCCTCCGGGTAGGTATAAATCATGTCATTAGGTGCATACGATATTTTAGAATAAAATGATTATTAAACTCAAAGAAATGAACTACATCGTCAATATATTAAAACGGATTTCGAAAATATAACTTAAATTACATGACATATATATTTATATATATAAATATATATTGTTTTTAAAATATTATATTTTCGAAATCCCATGCTCACACCATTATTCACTGAAATTCGGTAAAAAGTTATTTGAAATCTAGATGATAACTCCATGTTTGCAGCGAGATTAATTTGCTTCCCAACTAACTCCTTAAAAGGAGCGTTTTTACTTTGAACGTAGGTAATAAAATATTTAAAGAAGGCAAATATAAATAATGATTAGCTTTATTATAGTTTTATATTTAATAGAGAGATATTTTAGTAGTACAAAAGTGTATTAATACAAAAAAAAAGACTGCAAGTCTGCTATCCTTAAAATGCTTCGTTAAAGTTTATTTATTCGTTTATTTATTCATAAATAAATCTTACATCAAATCGGTCATTGAATATTCAATCTTAAAATGTTTAAATCTCGGTGAGTTCTTCAAAACTGGGTTCTTAATTGCATGCTACTAAATATGAACAAACATTTTAAACTCACCTACATTTTAAGTCCACTACGGTCGTTTAATATTAATTGAAAGAGCAACTTTAGCTTGAGGGATTAATGTTAGCTACTCTGACCTGAAACTCTGTGCTTTTTAGTTGTAGAATTTTCTTGTATGTTCTTTTTTATTCGCAATCGCTCTTAAGGGACGGGATTGAAATATACCACAGTCTAGAATGCTAGATCTAGCTTATTCGAACATTATCAGACATAATTTTTCTTAATACAAGGTCGTGTATTAATTTTAATGTGCATTAAACAAAAGCCAGTAATTAATGTACTATGTACAAACATGCAAAATAATTAGATTACCAAAACGCAGTTTCTCATATGAGTTGATACACTTAGATATATCCCTCCGTACCATTATACATTTTAATGTTCATAATATATGAATAATACATTTAAACATTGTGTTCAACATTTCATGTAAGTGGTGTAGGATTAGCATTGTATTTATTTATAAATTCAATCTACATTAGCTTAGAATACAAATATATTCATATTAATAAGGAGATTAGTACAAAATCAGCTTAATGATGCAAGGTAATAGGATTCGGGTGGGAGGTTTGGTAAGCGCCAGTTTGAGTATGATCAAGCTCACAAACCAGATATTACAGCTAAATACTAAATACTGTTTTAGTACGCAATCGCTTCTAGGGAACTGCCAATTCAATTATGACACATTTCTAATATTTTTTCTTAGTAATAAGTAGCTAATCATGTTTTGTAACATTATTACAGGGTATTATATAATACAATTATATAAATTAACAATAACCTTAAACATCCAGTAAAATTTTAATTAAACTCCAAGCTGAGCAAATTCAATTGCGCTATTGGTACCAATTTAATAAACTTCGGAACTACAATGGGTTTCTGCCCTCGTTCCTAACAATAATTGCTTTTCAGACGTCCACGAAGAGTCGAACTTCTGTTATAACAGATGCAAACTAGGTGTCAAAATAGAAATAACTAATTCTACTCGCTGTTCTATTCCCAAATCGTGAAAGTCCATATTTATTTGAAAATCATTGCATTTTCTGAAGTTTCTTGTTTTCTAGTTAAGTATACTTACTGCTGATGTATTTGATACTGCAATGACTAATTTTTATGTACGGGCAATTAGGTTATAAATGCTATTTGTTTTTTCAGATTGAATTTTTTTTAGTCTTTCAAGAGGATACAACCTATGATCTCTTGAGAACCACCAAAGAGACGATCCGCATTATACTAATAACTACAATTACTCTTAAATAATCTAATTCATTTTCTAAATAGCGTTTTCTTCAAATCTTATTAAAAAAGCTGTTCTCTAGAGCCTATGTTTATACCTTGACTAATCTATTTAATAAATTACTTCTTGAATATTTTATTTTACAAAATCCTGCTTCACTTAGCCATTTTAATACTGGTAAAACTGAATATTGTGTTATATGAAAAACAGCTTTCGTCTTAACATAACACTACAATTGAAACCTGCCTAATCAGTTGGAAGACCCGATCCTTATTTCTCTTTAACTTTTGTGAAACAATTAAATTACATATAATATCATTTCAATTTAGCCTATAATATTAACTAACACCACCTAAAGCAATATGTTACTTTTAAGATTCACTAAAAGGTGATTGCAAACTATACATTGAATTTTCATTCACTGATAAGTGACAGTTCAGATATATTGAAAAATTGTTTTCATTGTTACGGAATAACCTGCTTAATCTCATTCTGATATCATATAATTATAGTATATATCATATAATTATTAGCTACCATTCTTGAAGCTACATTATTACACATCATATGGCTTCCTTGTATAAACACGAGCAAAGCTGCGGATAACAGCATGTATAGGGTACTCAACCGCGTCATGTCACATCGCGATTTGCCGCTCACTTAGCAACGCCTTACCCTAAGCTTCCTAGGCTTACATTGTACATTTTACGAAGGAAAAGGAAATTTATTTTATCCAAAAAAAGTTATTGGCGTTAGTTCAATTCTCTGTCTAATCTTCCAGTGGTTTTCACTTTATAAATTTCATTCGAGTTCGTAATAAAAGTGAGCCGCAGCCGGGATGATGGTGAAATTAAATTCTTTGTTGGAAATATTTTTAGGTATTTTGTCGTCGTGAAATTTTTACAGATACTCTACGTTTACTTTTGTACGCTTTATTAGGTCCTTTAATTACTTCTATAAAAAGGATTTTTTTCAATTCTTTTCATCGGTTGGTAACTTCTTTTGTCTATGTTTTTAATACAACATTAATATTATTTATCATGAATGCATTAACAAAATGTTAAGTTTTATCGATATTTTACATCATAAAATGTGTTTTTTTAAATGTTGTATGAAAAAATAAATTAACACATACGTTATATTTCTTCATTAAAATAACATTCGTAATGAGGTGCAGTTTTGAATTCATTATAAATAAATCAGTAATATCAAATTCTACTATAATTGGATACAATTATAACAGAGAAAATATCAGATTACCTTTATGCATTTATTAATAAACGAAATATAGTGCTACTAAACATCCAGGGGCCAATTAATATACAATTTTTACATTTATCCAGAGAAATATCCAATAGTACATACAAGTCAAGCGAGCATACTTAACAAGGCTCTCAAAGCGAATATTTTACATACTGGTTTCACACGCGACCGGCCTCGCAACGCATCATACAAAAGACTTGTTTACTCAAGTAAAGAGGTTTTGCATTTTTAACCCACTCCACGTCATCAGCAGCGGTCGGCTTTTATTCGAGACCTTTATGCGAGCAAATAATATTTTTCTATTTCCTCCTGAATATAATGAATTCCTGCTTTCAATTTGACTGTCTATTTCAGGCAATTCTTGGAATTAAGCGCGATTCAAACGACAATGCATACTCAGCCGTTTTGAGAACAAAGATTTCGCTAGAACGGAACTTATTGTTTTATAAATTTACAATTTCTTAGAAGTAATGGCAATGGACAATAAACTGGAAACGTGTTAGCGATAATTGTTATAAACAATAGTATTAACCTTTAACAATTAATGGAAAATTGTAGCGGAGTTTGATTTCCGTTGTACTTAAATAAAATTTAATATCCGTATTCAATAAGGCAAACGTAAGGTAAATGAAGATTTTTCATTGGGACTCTTGAAATTATTTAATAGGCGTTTGTTAGTTTATTATCACACCCTGACAAGGAAATAAAGATGGTTAGTATGAAATATATAGATATATAAATTGCTGCTTGCACCGTCTCTTCGTTTTAACACGAACGAAACAATGAAGAATAGTAACAAATAATTATCAAAATCAGCATTAGAAAAGATTTTGGATCTATCCGTTATACACATAAAGATTTTATCATTCCTTTTTATTATGGTACACTTTCAAAGACAGTATTATAAAGATTATATATTAACGATATTTTAGAAAGAAAATCGTAAAATTATCAATTTCCATTAATATTATCATTCTCATAGTTAACGACCTTAGTTCTAGCGCTCATTAAAACTGGGACATGGATAGTGCCAGCGTGAAAAAATTGCTCAATTAGTGCTGATGACCGATATATGGTTAATGGAAATTACTAACCTTAATTAACCAGTCATTCTATCATGCTTCCTTAGGGACGTGGAATATTCTAAATGATAAATATATTCGTATTGACTTTTGTAGGTACTTATATGAAAAGATAACTAACTGATTGTTTTAATTTGTTTTTTATATAATGTACTGTTTATTGCATAATATATTAAGCAAAGAACATTACATAAAATACAACCCATATAAACGATGTTTGCCAATTATAACTAAATACAATAGTTTAAATTTGACCGCCTCCTTGGTACAGTGGTTAACGCGTGAGCGTAGAACCGAGGGGTCCTGGGTTCAATTCCCGGTGGGGACGCACAAAAAAAAAATGTCTCGGTCTGGCAGGACACAGAAGGCTGATCACCTACTTGTCCCTAAAGAAAATCGATCAGTGAAACGGATGTACATCATCTGCCCCATACCCCACTAGGGGACACGGGACTTCACTTTACAATAGTTTAAATTGATTAAATTATTTTACATATCGATACTTCATACTATTCCTATCCCATAAGTATACCCGGTTGTCAACAAGGTATTGTATTCGGAACGAATTTAAAACTACGAGTATCTTGTGAAACTGAACACTATAAGCGAGTTTCTTTCAGCTTGTCGCAAAGCAGAACACGTGTTCAAGTTTTATTGAAATCTGTTCAACAACAATAGTGGCGTCTTGGATGTCGTAAATTGTTATACACTATCAATTTGAAAATCACTTTTATATGTTTCTAAATAAGATTCCAAAACGTATACCAAGTATTAGTTTGTGTCCCTGTGAACACACAAATACAATTTAATCTCTACATGGTATCATAAATTCATCTAATTAATGCAAAGGCACTCGCAGACCTTTATCAGGCCATAAATTTGATTATTGACATATCTATCATTCTATAAATGAAAATATAATATCTTAAAATGAAAAAGAACTTATAATTCGAGTCACGAGAATAGCTGTACAAAACATATGAGGTACCCTCCCCGGTGGTCAAAGGCAACTAAAACTATTTCACTCACTACCTATACTTCTCCAATACAATCTGGTGCAACCTAGATCGCAGCTAGTATAGGTCCATATATCCGTCTATAAAATAGTCCGCAATAATTCCACACAGCCATATAAAACGCTACTTTGAAATTCCTTTAGTGAGCTATGTTACTAGGAGTTCAAAAATTCACGAATTACGGTTTCTCAAATCTCACTGTTGGTCTGTGAGCGCTTGCGAACTGAATCGTAAACTAAATGACATCGTTTCACATGCAAGCAGGCAGATTCGTTACGTTTTGTGGTATTCGTGAAAATCGTCCTTATTATCCTTCTACTGCCAGCAAACGAGTGTATTTTGAATATTTTGTTTGGTTCACCTCAGTCCAGATGCTGCTTTGGCTATGTATGGAACCGATAAATTCAATCTCCGATGGAAAGCGCTGACTTTACGTTTTCAAAGGGCATGGAGAATTGATCTTATAGAGTGGTTTATGTTTCTTGTCAAGTTGTTATGGGACAAGGAGAGATAACACCCAGGAAGTCTGTAGTGGTAATAAAGTTCAAATATTTAATAGCATATTATATATATAATTGGAAAAAAAATTCAAAGAACATATTAATATACCTAAACAATAAATTTTACATTTACGCTATTATTTTATTTTCAGATAATATAAATTCATTTCAAAAGAGATGTGGTTAGACATTTTTTAATACCTCGATCATACGTAATTTTCTTCTTAAAAAAGTTACTTCAAATTTATAAAGTTTTTTTCCCCTTTGTATGTCTGCAAAGCCACAATACTATTCACCAAATTAAAGCATAATTCTTAAATAGAAACTACAAGTTCTTTGAGGACTTTAGATTTAAAAAGCGTGAAAGAAATGCTAGTCTGGCGCTGCGCTTCCGTGCTTAGCCGTGGCCTGGTGTATTTTAAATGAGCTATTTCCTGAGTCGCCCCGTATCTGTTAAAAATGTCACGAGGCCCCCATTCGCCTGTCTTCCCTAAGATTTAGTGCATAGAGAAATTCTAGTTCTAGTCTTCTTGATTATTAAATTTTGTTTGGCGAAACGAAATGCTCAGTGTGGAATAGATGATGTATGAGAGTCAGGCATTTAACTACAACTAGCATTAGTCTACTTAATAATAAATTTCAATATTCGTATTGTAATAATATTGTTCCAAACTACTAAATGTTAGAGACAATATAATGCTATAAATAAACATTAATTACATTTAAAGTCTGTGAGTTGGAATTCTTTAAAGTGCACATATATGATGGCGAAGATGAAGGAAAATAGACTATATTTTTAATAATTCCACTCTTTAATTGTAAGCATTCACTATCGTCTATGTAAATTTGCAGAGGTAGGGCCTCGACTTAAACTCGGGTACTTGATTTTAAGAGTAAAGGATGTAATGTTTTTTAATACAAAACACTGTAAACAAAAATTATACAAAAAAATCCAGCCCGTTCCTTGTCTTTCACTCGACAAGAAAGTAAATATCAATTTCAAAGATGCTCACCAAAGTTTTTGCGAAGTTTCAGGAAGTCCTGCTTTCTTTCGTTACAAGGTATGATTAATGGGCGCGTCGATGAAGCCTTCTAGTGAACTGTCATCTTGCCCGCCTCGGTGATGTATTGTGCAGCTATTATTTAAGTGAGCGTTATGCTTAAGATTTGTCTATAAAAACATATGGAATTTCAAGGCAATATATAAATGTGAAGTTATACCTAGTTGTACCTAGACCTTGTACTTGAAGAATTAATTTGAATGAGGTTTTATATAATGACACTAAAAAATAATAGATGTAATATGATGCAGATAGATAGATGATTAAAAAAGCTGATTTTAACTAGAAGAAACGAGTGTATTCCGATATTATTTCCGCAAAATCCAGCCGATATAAATTCGAGACACAAAGATAGCAGCTGTCTATAAGTCGGATGACAAATTGCAGCGTCGACTGCTCGTTGTTTTGTGTTCCTATGACACGTCTGCTTGGATTTTACAGCAATGCTATGTGAAATCGTAAAAAGTATGTCAAGGGTAGAAGTTCAATAGGTATGTTTCGTAATACTTTGTAAAAGCTTTTTGTAAGAGTTTGTCTTTTTGTCATTAGATACCTTTGATCACTTAAAAAGAAAATTTTCCTTATTGTGCCCCAATCATACTATGAAGATTTTCCATCTTATTATGTTATTACTTTTTAAGATAAAATAGCACAGAAAAGACTGTGTACCGTGACTCTTCCAACCACAATATTTAAAAGAAAAGCTGTCAGTATAAAAATATTCATGATCAAGATATTAAAAATAAGTCGTAAAACTTTATTATCATTCCATCCAACCATCTTTACGTCCAAAATATTTAATAAACCTTCGCACAAACAAGGATTGCCAGTATTTTCCCTAAGTTAGCGGCTAATATTAAAACATTTTCGAGCTCGCGTCAGAATTTACGCTAGATACTAGTGAGAATGGTGCTTCATCCTCGGATTAATTTGGCACGATGCCGTCCTGCCCTTTATTAAATTGTTTCCAATATGTATACTTCATATTAGACGTTGGAAGCGATAAGATTTCCCATCCAATTTTGTGAAATATCTACATCCGTCGTGGTTTTTAATACATTTACCATTTTACAGGAGCTTGTCATTTTGAGGCAAATAAAATACTGAATGCACTTTGAAATTCATTTTATAATATAAAAATTTTATCAATCATATACTTTCATTCACATATTTTTCAGCTTATAGAAGCACTTAGAGTAGATGAAAACATATGCCTTAGCCTTAATTTTGCCGAAACATTGTTATTTATACTTCATCAAAAAGTGTCACGGTGCACAATGCTTTTGACATAATTTTAACGAAAAATATCCTTCATTTTGAAATAATTTAATTTGAAAATTATACACAGGGCTTAATATTTCATTCAATACATCAATGTCGATAATACTTATATATCATACGAATACAATATTCAGGTATATTTATATATAATTCGATACCCAAACAAAAACAAGCGAAAATTGAAAATTTTGCACACCATAATGACATAATTTGCTTGATTCCACACACGTACGAATGTTGAAGCTGTGTGTTTGTGAAAACAAGCGGTAGGCTCATCGCTTTCATATGCAAATGCCGTGGTGTCCAAAGCCATTTTAACCGTTATAGATAGACCTCCCCCGGCCCCCCTTGTTTATTAAACGGCCAGAGGGAAAGGGGTAGCGCTAAGAAAGGATAGGGTCTTTTAAACTGGATAGCGCTCGGTTATTGTAGGCTAATTCTTGCTAAGCTCGGCTTTGATAAAGCTTTGTGACGGCACTGCTATGGCATTATTATGGAGAACCTCTTGTCAATAATGCATACTTTTTTGGAAATAACTCTAGTTTTTGTAGTAAGGAGGTGCTATTTGACAATAAAAGCTATACGATGTGACTTTGGAGTTTGGACCAGATCGAATAGCTTTATGACTAAACTAGCTGTTCGCCCCGGCTTCGCCCGTGGTACATAGTGGTATAGTCTATGTTACTCGTGGATAATGTAGCTTTCGAATGGTGAAAGAATTTTTAAAATCGGTTCAGTAGATTTTGAGCCTATTCATTACAACCAAACAAACAAAGTTTTCCTCTTTATAATATTAGTGTAGATAATGTTTCAATCGAAAAAACCAAGCATGTTTGAATAATATGTTTTTTTATTTCATAATTTTTTATGTATTAATTGTGAATTGTATAATATAAAAAAATATTAAAACAAATTAATTGCATGGATAAAAAATACTTCATTCCAAAGAAAATTTATGTGAAGCCACACGGTGCACGTGATCAAAGCAATAAAAGTTTACACTTATTTGGGTTTCTTTATAGAATGTTTTTAACTACAAATTTGTTTATTTCCACTAACATAAACACTTTTCTAATGAAACTTCTAAAATGAACATCAAGAGGAGAAATTTCCCCATGCAAGAAACCAATTGCAATGAAATTTGGTACGTAGATAGCTGGACAAATGGAATAACATAACTTTTTATAGATTTTTATAGCAGCTAGTCTCATATAAAACTGCCATACACTACCGAAAACATTAATTAGCTCCATAAAAGCGTTCCATACAAGTATTCCCAATCTTACTGCTTCGTTCAATATCATTTGTTCTGTATTCTCTAGCAGTGTATTATGACATTATTCATGTATATTGCGTTTTGCTAAACCCGACTCGGCTTAGCCAACAACTGCGCTATATTCCCAAGCATTTTCAAAACAGTTCTGAAAACGATCAATTAGTGCCACTTAATCCCAGATGTTGCAGCGTACGCCGTTCAAATATCCGTAAAACTATATTAAACTCGCTATTATTAGGTGAGTACAGTTTAGCTTCATATAGTTTGATGTATAGAGTATAGACTTAGTTGTGTGGTGTAATGTTGTGGATGAGATTGTGATATGGATATGGTTTATATTCTTATGACTTCTTTAATTTGAAACATTCAATTTATAAAATTATGCAATGTGGCTGGTATAAAAATAGGTAGCAATTTAGTTACCTTACTGATGAAAATATTAAAATTATTTAGTAAGTATTATATATATAGGCACTGTATATAAAAAAAACTACATAGGCACTGCCCCTGCGAATGTTTATGGGTGGTGATCGCTTACCATCAGGCGCCCAGCTTAGTTTCCCGCTCTGACAATAAAAAAGTGTATGAAATAAATCAAATTAATTTGATTATTTGCCAGCATTTTGAACAAAACATAATATACTCAAGTATTATTGAAGCGTCGTTCCGCCACGTAATCCAACACAACTAAATGGAGATTCGCTGCAGTTTCAGCATACCTATAAGTTTTCATTAGCTCAGTAAAAAGGTTCTTTTATTCAATATCACTTAGCCTCCATTCGCCGCGGTGACCCTAATCGCAGAACACCTTCGGGAGCGGAAGGTATCCAAAACACTAAGTGTAAGTCTCAACACTTAATGATTCATGATGTTTACATCCAAGTAGATAAGATGTCACGTTGGACAAAGTTGACAGTAGGTTGTTAGCGGCGATACCTAAGTATTTGCTATCAATTTATAATGGACACAAAATTCTAATGAAAAAATTATAAACCCTTTCGTTGTTTATGTAGTATCATGTAGCATATAAACAGCAAAAAATAGCCACATTTAATTAATCATCAACTAAAGATCGTAATCGTAATAAAATATATGGTAAGTATATAATACTATATTGCGTTATGATTATGAGTAGATAAGTATATGCACTAACTGATCTCCCATTACTTACTTTTTCAGTCTCAGTATGGATCGTCTATATGAAATCGCAATACGAAATCTCGAGACACTTATTGTTTCAGTTTTCACATCGCTGACGTCTGAAAGTCGTTACTCCGACATAAATAGTGCGCCATTTGCGTAGAGGCTTCAATAGTCACCGACTCCGATACAGCTCGATGTTTTCTGCAATACTATGGAACGTATTTGCTCTTGTATTGAACATGACGTCGATGGGAGCCAGGCACCTACCTACAAGTCTGCTATAAATTTTGTATGGATATTTTTTGATAGTGTCACAAAATTGTTTTTTCTGTGATAGTTGGCAACGGTCCTGGTGGGTCGCCTGTTTGTATGCGACTAGCACCACCCATAAACAGTTGCAGAGGCTATATGCCTGTGCAAATGTATTGCTAACTTTAGTGAATGAGGGATAAGGAAAGGAAAGGATTGATAAAGGAGGGAATAACAGAACGGACCGGAAAAGGTAAGAAAAAAAATCTGTGCAGGTGTGGTACCTTTTCTGATGCAAACTGGCCCAATTCGTGCTAAAGCGTGCTCGACTCCCACACTAAAAACAACGACAAAATAGAATACTTTGTTTGTATATTATTTTCATATGTATTTCTTGATACATTCATAAACTATAATCCTTTTTATATTTTATGAGATGATAAGACAATAGATATAGTCTTATAGAATATAACGTGTATTAAAAACGGAAAACTGCGCAGTTCTTAAGCAAAGTTCTTAAACTCGAATTTCGAAAGCCTTTATTCATTAAGTAAAAGTCAAACTTTTCTCTGAAAGTTCCCTGTCGGATCGTGGCTTATCCATTTGCAAGTGGTAAGAATCTTAAGATTATTTTTAACTTTCAAAAGCGTGCTTGTATTACGAGAGAGATTAACTGTATGCGAATATAATTCTAGTATAAAAGTATTGCAATATTGTTTGATAATATCGACCGTGCAAACAACAATGTACTTTACGTGAAATTAAATAAACAGCGTAGCTTTGTTCTATTCCAATAATTCTAGAAATGTTATTGTGTTTACAGGTAAAATGGATTAAACAAATTTATTCAAAGCTATTTTTAGATTTTCAGTTGCTTTTTCATTCGCTTATATAATATTGAATTTTTTTTTTCGGTGTTTAATTTAGTCCATTATCTGATTATTTGATCCACTCCATTAGTCTTTAGAAATAAAATACAGGTGAAGTAGTAAAAAATCAGTCAGCAAATGCTTGCAATTCCTTTATTTAGTTAGAACATACTCTACGCAGTGTCCCATTCATGAAATTCTTACAATACGCTATACAATAATTCCGTACCAACGCAGCAAATGGAAATAGTCAATATTTTACTGGTACATTCGAGCTTCGGTATAAATTGGGTTAGGTTCGCATCGAGGATCCTTTCCACCCAGTACATCTGTATTAAGTGCATGCATTTGAAAAGCATTATCACATTTCATAGAATATGCTGGCAGCTGGACGGGCCAATTATTGTATATATCACTCTATTGGTTCAAATTGGCTCAATTTTAAGAACAGCAATAAAAAAAAAATCTTCATATAATGTGTTGTCACGATTTAAATGTTAACAGCTAATTTTTTTATATCATTACTTTACTCCGTAGCTTCAGCTGACTTCAAGAACTCAGAACGTTCGAATGGCTCCGATCTTGTTCTAATAATTTGAGAGCGGTTTTATTTTTATTTGTTTATAATTATTTTTAAGTTTATAAGCCTGTACTTACAACTTTATTCTATTTACACCCAAACAAGCCATTACATCATTATGTTAAATTAGTACATTTATATTCGTACAAACTAAAGCCTGTGTTAGTTAAAACAATTAATCTATATTTATGGTTGTTGTATGTTCCATTGACATGTATAAAAAAGAAGTAGCACTTACATATCCTGTTATATAATTGCATTGCTTTACCTTATCGCTACACATTTATCAATGCAATCGTTTAATAATATAATTACACGCTACAGATTTTGCAGTATTGTTTTCAAGCGAATTCTTAAAATCATACGCAACAATGTATTTATATTAAAGGGTTAAAAATCACAAACTTTCGAATGTAAAATTAAACACACCGATAGAGTTGGTCGCAGAACAAGTTCCCTAACAATCTGTGACTGACTTCAACTAAACTTCGCGACTCGAAAACTGCTCGACTTCAATCCGCGCGAACTTGTCTATTTCGTATTGGACGTGAAACGCGAACATTTTAATGAACATTTTCAAATAAAGAAAACGCGACGCGCGCTGCTCCTTAGAAAGATGATGGATTTTTTCTTTTGAGCGAGATCGCAGGATTAACAGACACAAAACTATGAGGATACTTCATTTTATCAACTATTTTGTTTTTACAAAACGTAGGTAAACTTTCCATTAAACTCCTTCTATTATTTTTAATCAATTGGTATAGCTATACTTATATATATTTTAACAATATGTAGTGTATAGATAATATAAAAATTTTAAATCACTTTTAAGTCAATCACAAACACATCATTGAAATTGATCGTGGGTGAAAATAGTATTTCCCTTTCACAGATTACATTAAGCTTACCAATTATTTATCATTGAAATTACATAATAGCACGATACCACTAAGAGCTATTTTAGCACAAATTCCGCTCCGACTATAGTCGTCATAAATATAGCACGGGGGACAACGTAAAACCAATATTACAAATAAAAACAACAGACTCTGTAGCAAACGGAAATCCATTCAGAACGCGCAATGTTGCAGTCGCTTCAGATATGTAGCCGTAGGTACGAAGTCTCATCCCTTCCTCTGATTCAAACGCTTCATATCCCGTTTTTCTTTATTTGTTAAACGATGTTATGTGCGATTGATATACTATAATGGTACCATTTTCTGTGTCAATTTCGGATATAGCATACATAGAATCGAATATAATTTATATCCTAAATAATATAATGAATACATCTCCTTTAAAATCCGTAGAAAAGTATTAATCGTTATAGTATTTTTAATTTATTTCCTTGCTATTAATACACAATTTGTATTGGAATCTGTTATAGTTATTGACGGTTTTAGGAACAAATTATGCACGGTTGCACATACAATTAATATTAATTAATGTGAATATATTTTGTTAATGCTTAATTAATTTTGATTAGGTTAAATTGTTTGAAATGTATGCACCTCTGAGTCCATAATATTAATAATTAAATTAACGGTTAACGAATTTTATAGTCGTGCAATATAATATATTTAAGCTATGTATGTTTTGAATTTATCCTACCGGACCGAGACATTTTTTTTTGTGAATTTGGTGTAGGTATTACATATATATATCATTGGCTTCTACAAAGTGGAACGGCGAAATATAGTTTCTCATTTCAGTTAAACAATATCCGACGCTATTGCTTAGATAACAAATTTCACATTTTATAATGGCACTGACAATATAAACAGCGTTCTTTACTCTTTAGCAAATAGGGACGGGTTTCAATTAAGGGCTCGTAATGGCATTAATAAAGATCTTCAAGTACGAAGTAAAACATTCACAGTTTACAGAATACATTAGCTAATTACAAGCCGCGAACCAAACAGTGTTTAATAGCTGGCATTTACCCGCCATTACGTGTAATGCAAATGAAAAACAAAGGGGATGGATGTGGAAAATAAAGTTTCTGCTCCATTTGTTTTCAAACACATTTCATGTTGTGAAAATGACAGCTATAACGCGTACACGTTAGCCGAGAGTAGGCTAATTGTTGATGGAGTTTTGACTTTTAAAACGAACGGTATAATATATTTTTATAATATGGGCATATTATTAAGGACAGGAAATATTAAACTTAAACATTTATTTATTTAATTAAACTTCTTATATAAGCACTTTTGAATCGTCATAACATAGTTTTAGTATTTACCAACAGTTCGGAAAACAGTTTCTACAGAAAATAACCGGCAAGAAACGCTGTAGTTGCTCTTTTAAAATAATGTAAATTTTACATTTTAATTCTATAATCATTTTTTTACATTTGAGTATAGTTTTTAAATTTAGCACTGCTAAACTCTTAAAACTATCAGGAATTCTATTAAAATAGCGTATACCGTATCCCATAAGTACATTTTCACTCTACTAAGCCGAAAATGGTATACCAGTACCTACAATTATTATGTCAATGAAGTTTTGTATTCATAAAAATGTTCTGTTTTATATATTTGTTATTTTTGTGTTAACAAGCCATTTACATAAATTTCATTTATTACAAAATCACTTAAAGTTATACTTTCGCTATGTGGAAGGCATTTAAAATTAAGCTATATAAGTAGGTACAGATACTGGTATAGACACTCAGACACTATACCTATACTTTTAATCATTTTTTCATGGTATTTTTCCTACAGTTCCATTACTAAAAAAAAATTTAAACATCACGATAGTATAAAGCCCAGCACAATATAACGTATACTTAGGCAACAAATTTACTTGATGTACTGGCATCCCCCGCGCGAGAGCCGTATGCATTCTCTGTTTTCAGCGTAACATGCACTGACATGTTTATTTCCCCCGTGCTTTCATACTGCTTGTCTTGTCTCTTTGAATTTACACGTACCTACATTATTCATGTGTTATTTGTGCTCACTTCATGCGTTTTCAATAATATTGACGGACGTTTTTGTTTATTATTTTTATATTAAAATCAACGTTTTCCTTATATTATAGAAATCTATAAATATATGTAGGCTTATAGATTATAGGTATGCTATTTTTAGTGCGGTGAAATATCTCATTTTCATGCGAACTTAAAACAAGCTGGTGAAGATACGGTAGCACTTCGTCAATAAATTTTTATAGTCTCTTTCTCACAATTTTCAATAGAAAAAACAACCTATTCCACTGTATAATTACTTTGTATATATATTTTAAATTGAAACACAAAATACAAATACAAAAGTGTGTGTTAAAAATGTAACACACTGAAAACGCCGAAAACTATGCTATTTATTTTTGTGGGGGGATAACGTAAATGTTACTTTTATCACATTACACTATAAGTATATAACATTTCACACTAATATTATAAATGTGAAAGTTTGTTTGTTTGGATGTTTGTCTATCAATCACATTGAAATTACTGAACGGATTTTAATGAAACTTGGTATACCCCAAGTCAGCTCATACACAGACAGTGTATGAGCTGACATGGGTGATAGGATACTTTTTATCCCGATTAAATGCTCCTTTGGGATAAAAATGGAATCTTAATATTCTGGCGAAGCCGGGACGAGCTGCTAGTAGGGTAATACAGTAACAAAGTTGCTAATATATCGCGTTGTCTAGGATTAAGAATATCTAAGTACCTACCAAGATTTTTAATTTATTGTATTATAAGTCGCCCCATTAAGTATTCCATCACTCGTAGACGTCTACGAATCGTAGACGGATTGTCGTTATCCATTCAATTTGTCAGTAATTAGTAAAAAAAAAAGTTTATACGAATATACCCCTGAATGAGATAATGTAAGACGTCTCATAATTGTATTTACTATGAAATATTTTGCGTCACCTTTTCCCTTACGATCATCAGCTAATATAACGATTTTAATTTCCTACTACATTCAGTTTTCCCAAGTTCTTACAATCTTGATAAATTTAAAGCAAATGCGAATAGATGTTTCTAGATAACTAAATTTTAACTTTAGACGCTTTTTCAATTCCGATTAGGTGAAACGGCGGCCAAATGTTTATCTATCCATAAATAAATAAACAATTTATGACTCAATAAACTTTTGAAAACAATTTTATAATATACTCGAACAGTTAAAGATTTAATGTTCATTTAACGCGATTTGTTATATTCTTTAAAGCAATCTAAATTCGTGTTATAAAAATACGTTAAAAAATTAAAAACTGTTGTAAATCTCTTTACTTTTTGCCTTTGAAACCATATACACGTATCCAGTTCTCATTATTTTTGCATGCATAAAGTCCGTTTATATTTGAAAACAGGATTTTACGACGCACAGCAGTAGAGTGCCCAAATTGATGTTAGCCTTTTCGAGTAGGAAGGCAGGTACAAATGAGCTAAAAGTTGAAACGCCCCTGGCGAACTGACTCGTATGGTTTTTGCGTCAACTTATGTTCTCCTATTTGTTACGAAGTTGCCTTTTTTATTTAGCCCAGCGTTTGTAATGAGCGCAGTGCTGGCTGTTACGAGAAGTTAAAATATTTATAATCGTAATGTAAACAACTGATTTATGTTGTTTCCCTCCATAAACAAAAGAAATTATCATAGGAATGAGATGTATCATGAATCTTAGCCATCTATAGATACAAAAATCGTATCATAGAATCTCTCCGACGCGACCAGAAAGAAAGACAAATATTATAAACACACGTTCGAAATGAGAACTTTCTTTATAGTATTAGTAATGATTGGGTTAGTGCCTGTTTAATTTTTATGTAAAATTGTTTTAGACATAGTTGCAATAAGATACTACATATTCATGTATGAAGAAATTTCCGAGTATGCAACAAAATTAAATGGAAATACTCAACTGAATTTGCACGCGTAATTACACGTCGCCCAAGCAAATAGAAATGAAGCAGAAAGTGCTATATTTGAGTAAACAGCACGTCTAAATTAAGACACTAATGTTAGTTTTGGGACAGGCACAAGCAAGGAAAAGCTTCGTGGTAGTGCGGCTAGTAAACACACTAAAAGCAAAAGAAAGACTTTCATGAGTGTATAAAATTCTGCCACTCTGATATAGTTTTTAGTACGGGTTTTTTTAATGGAATTTGCCTTAGGTTCTAGTAAAGACTTGAGTATAAAAAGGTATACGGCGCACAAGACATCTTTCTGAAGAAACAACTGAAAATAAAAATAAGGAAAAGCATTATAAAATACAGCAAACTGATTCAAGACTTGACGTCTTTCATGAAACTTGGAGAAAAAAGGCAAGCCAAATATATACCATGTATGTAGGTATCTATATGTAATAATTATTTATTGGTTTAGTATTTTATTGTGTATGTTTATAGTGAATGGAAAGTTCTGTTGAAACAGATTTAGCACTAGCATCTTCTAATAAAAACATCATTTATGTTGTTTGATGTGGTAGTCGAGCACGCTTCGGCACGAATTGGGCCAGCTCGCACCGTGGAAGTACCACACCCCCACAGAAGACCGGCGTGAAATAGCATTCTGCTGTGTTTCGTTCGGTGAGTGGGGGAGCCGGAGGCCCATATCCTTTTCCTTACCCTTCCCAGTCCTTTCCTTTATTCCTATTGCCAATCCTTTCTTAATCCCTTCCCAAAAAGTCGGCAAGCCATTTGTAGAGGCGTAAGGTCTGCAAAGGACCTTATGCCTCTACAAATGTTCATGGGCGGTGGTAGTGCTTACCATCAGGCGTCCCACCAGCTCCATTGCCGACTGTAACATGAAAAAAAAAAAAAAAAATCATACGAAATCCTTAAATTTACCTGATCCAATATTAGCAAAAATCATACAAACACTCACAAAAAAACTGAAATACACACTGATAACGTGTTTTTTCTCTATAATAATATAATAGTACAACAAAATAACAACAAACCCACAACTGTGTCCTGGCAATCTGTAAACCATCGTTATCATGTCCCAAAGGCGCGTCTTATCGAGCCTTAGTTTAGCGACAAGGGAATAAAACTTCCTATATTTAGTGTATTCTTCATAATATTGTTTTGTTTTGTCCTCTCTTGTGCTGGGATTGTTTTGTTTTATTTGCGTTAAGATATAAATAAAAGATAGCACCATATTTTGAACCAAACGTTATACGTTTATATATTGATTTCCATACTTATGACCTTTATTTTTTTAATGCAGACACGTGCAGATTGTAGGTATATGTAATAGGTAAGGAAAGTTTTATGAATATTAAGTATTAAACAATAAACACGCTAACGTTAGACGAGATCGCTAAATAAAATACTGTCTACTGATTTGTCTGTTTCATTAACTGAAAGTATACATAAGTGTGTCAACAAAAATCAACTCTAATATATTAATGATAAAAACTACTGCTACAATAGATGAAAAAAATATATATGTATGTAATAACATAGCTGCATTTTATTTCTTTAAAAAGTTGCATTATAGCTGAGTATACCTTGCCACATTTATTATTTAATTCATAAAATATTACGGTATTCGATGTGGACCATAAAACCTCCCAAGCAACGCGAGATATATCTCCAGTTGGGTCGGTGTTGTGGCGTGTTCGTTGAGCCGTTAAATTTGGGACGCCGCTACAAAATCTGATAAGAATGCCTAATGTTATAGATTATAGTAATAACTAAATGACCGCCTCCTTGGTACAGTGGTTAACGCGTGAGCGTAGAACCGAGGGGTCCTGGGTTCGATTCCCGGTGGGGACGCACAAAAAAAAAAAAATGTCTCGGCCTGGCAGGACACAGAAGGCTGATCACCTACTTGTCCATAAAGAAAATCGATCAGTGAAACAGATGTATATCATCTGCCCCATACCCCACTAGGGGATACGGGACTTCACTTAATAACTAAATGAAACTTTGAAATGCCTTTGCTTTTGATCATGTCTGAATATGGTATGAGTTTTATAAGTAATGAAATGGTTGACTGATGTAAATAAAGCTTGCTGCCTTATGCCTATGAAAAAGCGAAAGGCGCAGGCTCCAATTTTGAAATACTAACGTTTATCTATTCTTTAGAAAATTTCAACTGTTTAATAATTATATTTCATTATATTTTAAACATATGAATAAAACTAATCTCAAGTTTAATTAATTTAAGTAATAAGTGGGTTACTTAACACTATGTATGGGAGTGGCTGACGTCATTTGTATGAAAAATATACACATTTTCCCCTTTGCATCGTTAAATCTACGTCACGATTATAATAACAAATCCCAACTGACGGTAACTACGATGACTATGTACTTTTCTGAATGATACGCAGAAATGAAATCGTATTGCGCATACGATTTCATTTCTGCGTATCATTTCATTTTACTGAAAGTTTTCCCTTGTATGGATATTACAGTGGGCATTTTGTTCACAATTTTCTATGGATTTCGAAGCAAAAATAAACGTTGTGAAAAGAGATAATTTGCGTTTATAAACTAGAATCGATCACAGTTCATTCCTAAAAAGGAAATAGAAAACAAAAAAATAAAAATATGAATCCTTAACTACTTTTACCTTCGCCGAAATATATATGTTATACTGAGTTATGAATTTAAATTGATTACTGTATTGGAAGAAGGTCAAGCTGGCGTAGATCGAAAAGTTATTAAATATATTAATGCGTTACAAAATCTTTGTGACAAAAGGGGATTCATTAAATTTTTATTTCATTTACTACGCCGAAATCGGTGTAGTTTAACGTATTTTATGCTCTAGTGTATTCGAAAATAATATCATACATCGCTTTTATATTCCATACGCAATAACAAAATACTTATTCCATACTTCCCAACTATAGAATACATAACCGAGTGACAACTCATGTCCTCTGTTATCCGCTGAATTATTTTATGACAAGTAAAGGAAGACGCCAGCTTCAATTTGTTACAGAGATGACGGATGTTACACGAGACTTTATGGGAATAAGACCTCTTGAAGATGACAGAGATCAGAGGAATATCAATCCGGAACCTACATTTTTCAAATAAATTAATGGAATACAAAATCTACACGGAGTTTGTTTGTTTTGTTTGAACGCACTAATCTCAGGAACTACTGGTCCGATTTGAAAAATTCTTTCAGAGTTGGATAGCCCATTTATTGAGGTAGGCTATAGGCTATATATGTACCACGGGTGAAGTCGGGGCGGACCACTACATATAATGATAAGAAATACAAATTTTTCCTCTAAATGATAAGAGTGAACGTTTACAAAGCAAAGATACAATTGTAATTACAAATACATATATAGAAAACGTGATTATTACCACTTATGAAATTTTCATGTATAATTACTTCATTAATCCTACTAATATTATCAATGCGAAAGTTTGTAAGGATGTGTGTGTGTGTTTGTTGCTCTTTCAAGCAAAAACTGTTGAACCGATTGCAATGAAATTTGGCAACTTTTTATCCCTATATTCCTATAGGATACGGACTTACGCGGGTGAAACCGCGGGGCGCAGCTAGTATTAAAATTTGCAGTTTTCCGAAATCATATTTAAACTCAATGAAATGATACGTTTCTCCGTATGTTTTATTATCACATGTTTCTGTAATTGTATAATAGTGGATGTACATTTTATGTCATGGATATACTTATCACAATCCTACTTAAAATGCGTAGAGCAGATTCAAGCTTAGTGCATCAACATTACTAGACCATCACAGCTAGGATACCTACAGATTACAGATATTGAGCTCTAGAGTTTAGAACGTTCATCTTACTTATTAATCTTATATGGGATATTTTTTTATTATTTTCTTGTGTTTAACTTCACTGTAATTTAACATAACAGTAAGATTCAATTGAAATATTTATCAAATGTGTTGTTGTTCGATAGTTATTTCAATTGGATATAATAAATCGATTTGTTCCTTATAACACTATCCTACTAAGATTATAAATGCGAAAGTTTGTGAGGATGTGTGTGGTGTGTTGCTCTTTCACGCAAAAACTACTGAACTGATTGCAATGGAATTTGGTACGTAGATAGCTGGATAACTGGAATTACATATAGGCAACTTTTTATCAAGATATTCCTACGGGACACGGACTTACACAGGTGAAACCGTGGGGCGTAGCTAGTATTAGAATATATCCATATAACAATAGTAAAGAAAAAAAAATAGTGTAAAATGTAAAATGTAAAAAAATTGAAATAGCTGTGTCATGTAATTCCAACCGTCGTTAAACCAAATTCTGTTCTACTAATTTTGAATCTACTGTATTAAACTTCTATTTCATATCAAGTATATCGAATTCAAATATTATCACACCTTATAACTAAACGTATTCCAAAAGGTGGCAATTCTGCCGAAGCCGTCTACATAATCGAAGTTATGACGATCAGTTCATAATTAAAGTTGCTCCCCACTTGCAAAACTTTCGGGATCATCTAATCTACCTCCTAAGACTCGCTTTATATTCGTCGTCACACTCCAAATGATCCTTCGATAAGCGATCTGACCCAAAAATGGCAGATAAGATGCTAAATCAAGATGCTTTTCAATGTATGAAAACAGTTTATTATAGTAGTACGTAGTAAGTAGTGTACTTGTTTATTATAGTGTGTATTAACATAACAAAAAATATCAAATGAATCGTAAAGAGGCAAATGATTCAGTTGATATATCGTATTTTTTAAATGTCATCTTTTATTACGACAATCATCTTCGATGATTTAAATGAAACACACTTCCTATTTTGTGTATATAAAGAGAGTACCTTTACAAAATGTAGATCAGTTTAAAATGCATGCCAAAATTTCCATTGAAAAAAGCATTAGAATCTACATTTGGAAGCTACTGATAGTTCCAATATCCTTTTTCATATGCTGTATATTAACCACATTGGTTATTTATTTCGTATGTGTATCTCATAGATCATATCAAATTATCCTCTGTCAGAGATCGTGAAATGGATTTTCGGCTGTCGGCTTGTAACATTCAGACATTCAGGCCATTTGTTAAACGTTCCCAGAAGACACATAAAATCATGGATGTTGTCAGTTTTATTTTGTTAAGAATTAATCGATATTGAAGGCAATTTGTTACGGCCATCGGTTGCTGTGTTATAAATGTACTTTTATTTAAACATTTGTTACCCGTTGATTGTACAGTGAATTTATATTGTTTTGAATTGTATATTTCAATTCAATTCAATTTATTCAATTTATTTCATACATACATACATTTTTGACATTTTTAAAATTACAATTTATAGCAATTACAATTTAGTTTATATAAACGGTTTGTCTTACATATATTTTTAAAGTTTACATATATCAAGCCGATGTTTCCCTAGCTAGATTGCAGGGCAACCTGTATTTAGGAGAAACAGCTTGCTTCTAAAGTAGATTCACAATTTGAGCCATTTGACAGCATTATTATTATAAATTATAATTGAATACAATAGAGAAGAAAAATAAATAAATATCTATATACTGAGTTGCCTATAAGTGGAGGAGTTTGAGTATGTACGTGTGTGAGTGCGTGTGTATGTGTGTGTATGTGTGTGTGTGTGTGTACAGTGAGTATTTTTTAATATCCGTAATTAAGAACTTTTATATTTATGTTTGAATTTCAAGAAGGTTCTCTGTCTCATCATAAGTTTTTGCTAAAAGAAAGGTACGGACTGATAATTTACATTTAGAGTAAGATAAGGAATAGAT
>NC_052113.1:3982170-4012806 GCF_012273895.1 Zerene cesonia | reverse complement strand
TCAATTTTTTTACAATAAATGTTGTTAGTTCTTGAACTGCATCGGTGGTGCTTTTATTTCTTCTAAAACCGAATTGTTGACATGATATAAGTTTAAAGTTTTCTAGATAATTTACTAGTCTATTATTGATCAAGCGCTCAAGAACCTTCGACAATGCAGTTAGGATTGCTATGGGGCGATAGTTACCTGGAGAATCCTTTTCTCCTCCTTTGAATATCGGATGGATAATGGCTTTTTGAAAGGAGGTCGGAAAAGTTGAAGTTTGGAAGCTGAGGTTGAAAATATAGTTTAGGACCGGGGCTATAGTTGCCGCGTATCGCTTAAGAATAGATGGGGGAATACCATCCCACCCGGAAGCGGCTTTCGTTCTGAGTGAATGTATAACAGTGATTATTTCGTTTACTAAATTGTAATTGCTATAAATTGTAATTTTAAAAATGTCAAAAATGTATGTATGTATGAAATAAATTGAATAAATTGAATTGAATTGAATTGAATTGTATATTTGGATGTCTAAAATGTGTAAATTCAATTAAATTTCAAATATTTAATAACTACTAATAAATTCGAACCAGTTTCTGCAGTAGAAACATAGTGTATCATTTTAAAGAAAAACTTATCAGTGTATTTATAATTATTATTGTTGTCAAATAATCTACGTTTACTCTCGGATTGTTAATTTATATACTCAGAATAAAAACATAGGTTTTAATACTGCAAAGTTATTACTTGCGTTCCGCCCTGGCCTCGTATGTGGTACTAAAAGCATACAGCAGCTTTCTAAACGTGAAAGAATTTTTAAATCGATCCATCAGTTTTTATGGGAAGCCATTAGTATATAACGAATGTTTCCTCTTTATTATATTATTGGTTCATATTTTAAATGAATGTCATTTATATATCTCCCATAATTTCTAAAGCAATAAGCTAAAAGCAAGACTGTAAATGTAACCACTCCGCACATAACTTCAACAAAAACGGCATAAAGTCAATTTATTCAGAATGAATAACTCAGACTATTTATAAATTATATTTAAAGGACTTATAAAAAATTTTAATATTTGCTTGAACGTTATTTTTCGCCGGTTTTATTGTTATAATGAGTCTACAAAATCTCTTTGATATTAAAATGCTTCCGTTAATTCAATTTAACGCAAGATAAAAATATGGTAAAGAATTTTTTAATTTTAACGCATGATATACAAGCTGTATGTTTTAAATTGTTTAAAAATATATTTTACTTATATATTCTACATAATGTATAGATTTTTTGCAAATGTTCTGGTTGATGAAGCAGATATCATATAACAATATTTTTCCTTAAATTTAATATACCGATTTTTGTGAGTGTGGTACGTTCAGTACGATGATTATTTTTTAAATCTTAATATTTTTATTGCAAGAAAATTGATCACTACATTTCATGGAACATGTATCTAGAACAATTGTAAATATTCTCTTGAATAAATTATAATTGTATAAATAATTATAAAAACAATGAAACATTCTATGTGTTGATTGTAACTCAAACAAGTATAGTAAGTTTTTATCATATCTATCGCCTCCTCAGTTATTATTTCGCCTTAAAGCGTTAAGAAATCATATTCCATTTTTTCCTACAAGCAGTTTACACAGTAACATTTCTATACGGTAGTTTACTGCAAGTAATTTCCTGAAGGAAAGCTCGCTTCCTGCAACTTGTTTGAGAAGCTTTGTCGCGAACAATAGTACGGTTGATTCACATCATAACGTTTTGTGTAATTCACTTCGATGGAAACTTGCGAGTGGTTCGGAGCGTTGTGGCAACTGTTGTGAAAAATAGTATTTTCTTGTGTTTGGTTTCACGCGAGTATTATACATTTAGAAATTAAAAACTTTTCAACGGATTTTAAACGCGATTTATTCATTATATTATTAACCCGGGTGGTCACGGGGAGACTGACTCAGTCTCCCGGTGACCACGCTCGCTGTAAAGTGTTCGAAACGTCGGGTTAATAATATAATGAATAAATCGCGTTTAAAATCCGTTGAAAAGTTTTTAATTTCTGTTGTGAAAAAGTTAACGTTTACCAGCATAAGAACCGGCGAAATTGGAATGAGGCACTTCATATATTTGATGTGGCATTACACACTTGTATACAATTTGATGGTTTTACTTTAACTGTTTTTTAGACGCTTAGAATATACGGCTCTATTGAACTATTGTGTTGATAGAAGATAATGATATATAAATGTTTTTTTTGTTTTTCTAAATGAATGGTTGATTTTTTTCAGTATGTTTTTGGAGAGACTTTTTTAGTTTGAATTGGAATTTTATTCGGGTCTTGTAAGAGAAAAAATGTCAATCTATTTGTTGTAGCTCAATGTTCTAAGTATATAATCTCATCACTTATTTTGCTTAATAATGCCAATGTTAAGTTGTAAATATTTGAAATAAAGTAGATTGTGTCCCATTTTTCCTATTTGGAAGATAATTGTAAGTTTGCTCTTAAATATATTTATGCATAACCTATGTATTATCACAATTATATTTGCTTTAAAACGTAATCACGTTTTACAGCTTTTTATCACGACAAAAAGGACTAAATAAACATTGTTTACAGTAATTTTAATTGCGTGCATGTTTTGATACGAGCTACATTTTCATTATAAACACGTATAATTATTTAATTAAATATGTTTATAACGTCTTTAAGTATTATATTTATATTTTATTGTTTTCTTATAAGATATATAACTAGACTGTAAATATTTTGTTTGTCTTTAGCCATTGATGCTAAAAATATATTATATAAGTAACACTCGACAAAACACTCACTTATTATACCTACTAAGTTATAGGTTATATTGTAGGACATAATTATGAAATGTAATATTACGCGAATTTCTTAAAATTTATTTAAAAATTTTTTTTTTTTTTTTAATTTATTTATTTTTTCTTTTTATAAAGCTGAAGCCATACGCGAGTGACACGAAACTGTTTGAGGTGAGCGCACATTTTAGAATGTTGCGCTCATTTTCCGTTTACTGACGTTTTTGTGACGTTGATTATAGTACGGTACACCTTAGGTTTACCGTAGGTTTTTTTTATTACTAATGATTACTAGTTTTAGTACAAGTTATTGGATAAGAACGAGCTTTTTCTCATGCAGCACACTAATATTTCTCTGTGAATATTGTTTTGAATATTGATAATAAAATTATGCATGTCAAATAAGATGGAGCAGTTGATAGAGCTATTCATAGTTATTAAATAAATATAGGTACAATGTTAAGCTTAGGTATAGGACATAACCATGTTTAGAATTATCTCCTAAATTACCACCATTACCACGGCGTGAAATGTTTATCAATTCCCACACTAGAGTACGCACCTTGCGAGATTTGTGACAAAAGCATACTCAGCCCATTTAATATCAAATGATAAGTCGTCTCACTAAGCCGGAAAGCCATATTTTACACCAGAGTATATATAAACAGTATTGTATGATTAATGACACGGTCGTTAGTCGTCGCCACTGCGGATGGCAACAAACCAACGTCTTTATTTACTTAATGCGATCATCATTTACCGACAGATGCTACTTGTTTCGTCAAATTGTGATCGGGCGTGGGTGTACGTTTGTTTTGAGTTTTGTCGTTATGGGGATAAAGCTGTTTATGTATTATTCGGTGATATTAGATAAATAATTTGGTATTTTTTTGTGGGTCACGTTAACTGGTTTTTTAAGCAGTTTTGACAACTATTATATATTTAATTGAAATACATTTTTGTTTCGGTTAAAGATACAATATTTTTGACTTGTCATTAATAACTGAATTATACTAATGCGACAGAGTATTTGGCATTACTATTAATTGGTACCGTTAGCAAAAATATTTAGTCCGTTCAAATTAACATAAAAAATTATGTATTTAATATTATTCTACCTGTCAAGAAAGTTGGTCTTCCATTACGTTAATCGCTTTATATTTTTTTATTATTTTATGTTTTTAAACAAATGTACAATAGTAGATAAAGAAATTATAAAATAACCTTAATTGAGCGTACTATTTCTAAATAATCAAAAAATGAAATCGAGATACAATGGGACTTACTTCAATAAATATCTTTTTGTCGGAAGAAGCGAATCAAAAGATTTTTTTTTTTTCAAAATTTCTGTTGATTCACTTTTGACAAAAGGTGCCTCTACCATAAATAGTATATTACCACACATAACATTATATTAAATAATACTATTTCTTTTTTCCTTTTCGTGTTACATAAAAAGGATTTTCCGTTGTATGCTTCCAGAATATTCATGAACCAAAAATGACTTTCGAACTGCAAAGGCAATGTAAAAATATATTACCTTAACCATCAACTCTTTTACATTTCTTTGCTTAAAATAACTTCGAAAATCCTTTTCGTCCGAATTTTCCACCCAAGTGTAGGCGATATTTGTGCATTTTGAACGAATAATTACTGTTCTTTCCTGCTCTCAATTAAGAGATGCTAATAGAAAGTATGGAACCACTAGGAAGATCGTTAGTAGCTGGAGAACATTTGGACCCGCCACCAAATTAACTTTTGATTCCATTAGGTGGAACTGAGCTTCTAATTTGATAGCTAACCCTGTTTGCTGTGAGAATATATTGGGATTAAGAGTAATTGAAAACGATATTTAAAGAAAAAAAAATTAAAATATTAATTTGAATGTATTAATTATTGTTTTATGTTTTATGCTGTTTAATAGTCGAACAGAGTATTGATTTTTTAATTGAGCTTTACTTTATTGTTTTGATCGGAAATTATATTTAATTGTATTCTTTAAATTTAATTCTTTAAATTAACTGAACTGAAACCAATTAGAAGCGAAAAATAAATATTGTAAGTGCAATCCGCTCATATATCTTGTTATTTATTTAACATGTAATTACATATAAATAACAAAAAATATTAAATAACCAAAAAAGTCTAGCCTGTTCCGTCCTCAGAAGGTTACTCGCCGTAAGACAGCCCATATCCTGAAGGAATTTAGAACAGACATATCATTAACAACATTTTCAAAAATTCATGTCTTTGCTTAACTTAATCGGAAACCGGGAAGTATGTCAAATGTAACTTCTAAAATCTGATTTAATTGTGAACTAGCTGTGACCCGCGGTTGAAACCGCGTAAGCGTGCTGCGTAACCGTATCCCGTAGGAATATCGGTATAAAAAGTGCCTATGTGTTATTTCAGTTGTCCACCTATCTACGAAGCAAAATAGTATTATTATTCACCAAAAGATGTCAGGAAAAAAAAAACGCGAATAAAACATGAATATGACATTTTTTAAAAAAAAATTCCTAGCTAGATCGATTTATCGCCCCCGAAAACCCCTATATACTAAATTTCATGAAAATCGTTGGAGCCGATTCCGAGATTCCAATTATATATATATATATATATATATATATACAAGAATTGCTCGTTTAAAGGTATAAGATTAGTTGGTTCTTCTTCGATCTCCCTGAGTTTCCATCGCCAGATTCTGCCTTGATGATAACGGAATTACCTCCGGAATATACTATTTTAAACTAAATAAAAATATATTCAATCATAATTGCCGATAATATAGCCTAACACACAAAGAAACAAAATTAAAAAAAAGAATCATTCAGACGAACATACCATAGAATCTGGACTTTATTTAATATTATTTATGAAATCCTTCCATTAAAATAATTGAATATTAGAAACAAATGTGTAAATAATAAAACGTATGTGACATTCATAGAATGGAGCTTCATAACAGGCATGATAACTATTAGTAATTTCATACACAAACTAGAGAATGTTACTGAATTTATAACGTATGCAAATTCAATTTACAATTCAAATCTGCTTTATCTAAGAGAACGCCCAGACAATAGTATTATTTAAGGTTTAACACACTCGGTGTTTATAAGCGAATTAAAATATCAGCTTCGATATTTATATAATACATATCAAGGCATTATTAAAATTTTAATGAAATCGTATTAAAGATACTACGACATGATTGATGAATAATAATGAATATTCTTCATAAATTTATATACAGTTTATTTATCATACACACTTATGATTTTATATTATTTAAACTATAACATAATATCACTTTTGCGTCGCAGAATAAAGAAATAAGCAAATAAAACTGCATGGACTGTGTGTGTGTGTGTGTGAATGGTAATTATATGCTTTGTATATATTTGATGTTGTCATTGGTAAGAACTAGGAGTACCACAGCTATGCAAGCAAAAAATAAAACTACTCCAAATGCATTGTTCAAATCAAAATCATGTAAACCTTAACTACAATTATTCACTTTCACATTTTCCGCATTCTGTCTCCCTTTAATACCTTCAATTCTTATTTAAAAATATTTTTTTTCCTCTCAAAGAAATCATTCGTCCAGTCGTCGTAACTAAAGAGTAGCTTTCTTTAAATTATTCGCGTACCCTTTTAGTATTTCTTTTCAACCACAATTTACTTTAACGATACTATTGTGAAGTAAATCAGAGGATACCTTTTTTCCTTGTCTGAAACGTGACACTGCAAGTTTTTTCTACAGCGCAATGTGAATGAAAGTGACAATTTTATGCTTTACCAAATCGACATAGAGCTTTAAATAGTGTGAACATTTTTATTTCACACGTAAATATAAAGTTGTAAGTGATGAACCTGAAGAAATTTTTGCAAAGGGTAACGTTTACGTTGCGGCATTTAATTTAATTAAGTTGAGGTAACTTTTGCTACTTATCTTAAATGATACATAAAAAATTGTTTCAGTATAATAAATCTAATAAATTTATTTTAACAATATTGCGTGATTTACTAACTTTAAAAAAATATGAACCTATGTGCTTATAATTATAGTAGAATTTCTATTTTAAATACATATCATTAAAAATAACAGAAACGTTACAAAAACAATTTATTTTAAAAATATCGAATTATAAAGTATTGCAAGCAATTTAAATTGTACTCTTTTGCATAAAAAAATAACGACTGATATTGTGTGTTCATTGTGCGGAAAACGTAAATATTTACATGTTTACCTGTAGTGTGGGAACCGTGTAACTTCGCAGTACTTGATTGTATCAACCAAGAAAAAAATGATTATTCTGACGCTTCTTTTTTGCTTTTATAAATTACATAATATTTAAGCCATTGTAAGCAACAATTTGATATATTATGAAAGTGACAATAAGTTTTACGTTTAAATTCAACATATTCTTTGATGTTAAGTTTACAAGAAGATAATAGCCGTTTAGTATTGAAAGTAGAAAACACACTGACGCAATAAGAAACGTAATCGGGAAAATAATCCACATAATTGTATGGTTTAGTCCATAGAGTTCCTCTCTTTGTCGCGTTTTAAATTCTATTGATTATGTGAAGCCAGTTTTTTAAAAGATACTACAATTCAGAATTTTTACTGCAACACAGTGAAAACTATATAAGAAGTTTATATTTTGTGTAGCTTGTTTAATAAACGATTTCATTTTCTTTTCTATACTTTAACTGAAATCCATAATTTTAATTCAACTTTCAGCAATTTGTATAATATTTAAATTTTGTAATAGTTAAATGTCATGTTACACTTACATTAATATAGAAAAATATAAAAATTATTAACGAAATTGGGCAGTATTTTATATTTTTTGTTACCAGAATAAGTGTTCCATACTAAAGTGCTGAAAGAGTGATGTAGGGTATCATTCAGTCGGTAGTTTAACTAGCACCGTGTTTCATTAATTAGTAGCGGAATGACGTTAAAGCAAGCTTTAAAAATACTACTCTTGCTTATTGTGGTATCTGCTGTAAGTCTACTAACTGTGTTTAGGGAACTGCAGCGTCGCGATATATTCAATGTTGATAATATGGTTTTATATGAACGCGCCTTGAGGGAATTCAGAAGAGAGCATGGCGGAATGAACCAGTATACAGATCCGCTTTCAAGTATGTTATATTTATTAGTGACGAGTTTATGTATAGTTATTCATTTAATAGTAAAAGAAAAACATAGATACTGTTGGGATTTCTCCCGCTTAGCTTTCGTTCTTGGGATTATCTGGAAGAAAATCATCATATTATGTCCTTTCGCTGGTCCAAAATTATTATTGCACCAAATTTTACCTGAACGGATTCAGTGCTAAAGGCGTAAACTAGAGAGAGACAAAGTTACTTTTGTTATTAGTAGGGTAATTTTTAAAATGCTTTATATTTAATAAAAGGGAGAATCTACTATTTTCATCCTACATCCTCGCTTTTTTTTATTTGGGAATTAAGTGAATGTATGGGAAAACAAAATATAATTTCGCGTTTGTGGTGAATCATCCTTCATGACTTAAGAACTATTTATAAGATAAGAATAATAAAAAAGAAACCCAATTATGATTCCGTGTAAGAGATCTATACCTACCCATGTATCCATGTATCATTAGTAATGCCCAAAGGTTCAAATTAATTATAATTATTGAACTATGCTTATAAATAACCTATACATTTCTTTACTACATAACTGTTTAATTGGGAAAAACGTTCCAGCCTGGAAACTTGTCGGTTTAGCGGGCCGTAACCTCTCAGTAGAAGATAAACTTTCAGCAGTGAAAAATACTGTATTTCCACCAGGTAAGAGCTCATTAGATTAGACTGAGTGCTACTTTACAAGACTGCAGTAACTAGTGTTTTGTTTGTATAAAATTAAAACGAATATTTTTGTACACCGGCCCGCATGAAAAATTACTCACGTTTATTTGTGGGAATTTAAGTTAGAACGTTAACATGTTTGTTGTCTTTTCTTGTGAAAAACTACTGAAATTCAAACATTGATTTAATCAATTAGACTGTTTCTAAAAGCAGTTTTGAATCGTCATAACATAGCTTTAACATTTAGTTGCTTTATTTTAAATTTTAATGATTACGTTACAGAAGAGAGTTTTAAACACACCAACTATTGTATTGATTCACATTTACAAATAAGATGATTTAACGTGTGGAAAGAGAAAATTTATTGGTACGATTTTTTATCTTTTATCTTCCTCATTCAGTATTATATATCGTGAGATACATTTCACGGAAACTAAAATATCAACCGTATTCATAAAATACATTCAATACCATGTGATATATGAAATTCTGAATTTTATCTATTGATAAAAGCTCAACTATGTGAGAACTGAACTGCTGAAAACTGTATCTCATGAGTATTGACTGTTTCTCAGTATTGACAAATTATTATATGGAAGTTATTAACTAAAGTAACCTCGCCTGAGTTTCGAGCTAAACGCTACCTATTTACTTAGTTAAAAGTATTAAACGTTCCGTTAGTTTATCCACATAAACCAACCTAATTCAAACTTTCTAAAAGATATCATAGTAAACCTTTGAATATGATAGAGAGGTCAGTGTTTATTAAGGTCCATATAAAATCCAAAGTAATTTTCTTTTTTTTATTATTTAATACTATCCTATTGTTATTTCAAGTGTATTACATAATATTACTGTCATTTGATTAAAAATACCGTTAAACTCATTAGATATAACCTTTTTGCCCACAACACAGGGGATCCTAGTGTGGGAACTAGTGTATCTTTATAAAGTGCCAACTATTTATATGCTATTTCTTTTGATTGTATTTGATTGTATTGTTTAAATATGGAATAAATAAAAATAAATCATTTTGTTATATGCTGCGGGAGAATCCACCCACCACAGTGATTAGATTGGTGATCAGTGGATCATTTAGTTTGATTGTATATAAATAAAACATATTTACTATTATTATTTAATTATATATCATTGTTTCAGGTAGGAATGGAACTGCTGTAGTATTTGAAGATGATATAAAGGGGCCCATTAAAGCGCTTATAAAGAAAGGGTGGCGTAACCACTGTTTCAATGAATTCGTCAGTGATCTTATACCCCTTGATCGTACTCTCCCAGATTATAGGGATGAATGGTAACTTTACATTAATTATTTTGAAGTTATGGTGTAAGAACACATATACCAAGTATTTTATATAATATGTAATCATCATGATAAATCATCAATATGAAATGTGTTCGTGAGCATCCATGATTTTGTCCATTATGATGTACATAATCAGGATAGAAAATCTTATAAATAATTGTGCTCCAGTCTTTTTATCCTCCTTTAGGAGTTGATTTAAAATATATACTGTGGTAGTCGAGCACGCTTCGGCACGAATTGGGACAGCTCGCACCGGGGAAGTACCACACCCCCACAGAAAACCGGCGTGAAATAGTGGCATGCCACTGTGTTTCGTACCGTGAGTGGGAGAGCCGGAGACTCGTTTCCTTTTTCTCACCCGTCCCAACTCATTCCTCCCTTTACCCCATAAAAGCGGGCAGCGCATTCGCAGAGGCACTAGCTTTGCGAATGTTCATGGGCGATGGTGATCGCTTATCACCACGAACGCGAAACCGAACCACCAGCTCACTCGCTATGTCATAAAAAAATATGTTTATATATTTCCTTCTTTCTAAATTTCATTGAAATCGGTGCATCAGTTACGCAGTGAAAATATAATCTGTTACGCTTCAGTATTTATAATAATAATTAATTATATAATATTACAATGTTTATGATCTAATTACCTATCTATCTGTACCTACCGTTGATGTTTATAAGGCATAAATTAAAACAAATATATCAATTAAATCAATTCAATAATCAATTATAGAAATTGTATTTCGTTTTTGTAATAGGGCAAACATCTACAAGGAAAATCTTTCTACTTATTCAATACAAAGACTTGAGACCCTTTATATTTTTCCCTTTACGTTACTAACCAATTTCCCAATTTTCCGAATCTTTATTCCAGGTGTAAACAAAGGAATTATTCCAAGAACTTACCTGAGGTTTCCGTAGTAATTTGTTTTTATAACGAGGCGTGGTCGGTGCTTCTGCGAACCGTTGAATCGGTCCTCAACAGGTCACCGCCCAATCTATTGAAAGAAATTATTCTTGTTGATGATTTTTCATCTATGAGTAAGTGGATTCTCGAAACCTTCATGAATTCTAATTTGATTTAGACGCAAAATGATTAAATGTTAAGTAGTGTCTTTGAAAGTCTTCCTTTGATACAATGATCGCTTTTTGTATTTTAGTCTTTTTATTAATTGCTGTCGTTACAATGTTATAGCTCGTTTTCTTATTGAATTCTATCATAATTTAAATTTAAATTTTATTGTACCTATAATAAACCCTGTTCTTGTATTTTTTTTGCTTTTCCGTTAACACCTTTTCACATATTTTTATGTGATTAATACAACCCAATGTAACCATGCCTAGAAGTTAAAAAAAAAACAATAAAACAAAAAAATGTTAAAATTTTCGTTGCATGAAGTTAATCACCCGACTAATTTATGACCATGCCAATCGTTTGAACAAAAAACGACAATTTCTCCTATTTTTGTTGATATAACTGAAATACATAATCTCTGAAAAATTTTACTGCCTAACTAGCAAGTTTCATGAGATACAGCCAGGTAACAGACAGGTAATTATTGTTATAAAATAAATTGATAAATGTTACTTTAATATCATCATTGTACTTTAGGCCACTTAAACGATGATCTAGAAAACTATGTAAGGACTAAAACGAAAGTTGTATTAATTCGAGCGATTCATAGAAAAGGTTTGATAAGAGCCAGAATTATGGGGGCCAAATACGCATCTGGGACCGTGTTGGTTTTTCTGGACAGTCATTGTGAATGCACTAAAGGTACGCAGGCTCGCAATAAGCACAATTAATAAAATGCAAATAGCACAGCGCAATTGACAGTAGCAACTTTTCTGCTTTTATTATTGTCTAGTCTAGAAAATGGATTTACTTAAAAACACATAGCTTTTTTAATATTCAAAGATTCCCCTTTCACTTATCATTTATTTAACGAAGAAAATATCTATGTACAATATAAATTAGCGAAAATTTTGATAAATATATTCTAACATTCTTTATGTTTTCAGGCTGGCTAGAACCGTTATTAGAACAGATAAAGAAGGATCCCAAAACCGTTGTCAGCCCACTTGTTGATCATATAGATGTATCCACATTTCAATACATACCACAAACAACGGAAAACCTTCAAATAGGAGGCTTCGAATGGGACCTCAAATTCATTTGGCGGCCAATACCAAAGTATATTCTAGAAACTCGTGCCGAGAAAGCGGCACCAGTAAAGACGCCTACAATATCTGGAGGCCTTTTTGCGATACACAAGCAGTTTTTTAGACATTTGGGCTATTACGATTCTAATTTCGATATATGGGGAGGGGAGAATTTAGAGCTGTCTTTCAAAACGTGGATGTGCGGTGGATCTCTGGAGATAGTACCATGTTCGCATGTAGGCCATGTTTTCAGAAGAACATTTCCCTACAAGAATGTGAAGAAATCGTTGATGAAAAATTCTCTGCGATTGGCTGAGGTATGAATAAATTTTATATATAACATTTTGAAATATAATTTTCCATTATCCAAATGAAGAGTTAACATTAGCTGTCTAGATATCTTTATGATTTATTTAATAGTAAAGTATTTTTTTTATAAATACCTTAACTAAGAGGCTAGTTTAGTTAAAGTAAGTGAATAGTTTCTAACCTGTTTTATATGTCTTGTAGTCAAAACCTGGGCTCTTAATTTCAACCAAATTACCAGAGCAATTATTGTAAAAAAAATTATCGTGCTATGGCGTAACTATGAAAGTGATACAGACAAGTTGCTTTTACACAATTTGTACAGATTATATTATTTTATAGATTTATTGTAGCAAATAATTCGAATCTTTATCGTACTTATTCACAATTATATTCTCTGTCACGTAGGTGTGGCTAGATGATTATGCAAAATACTATTATCAAAGGATCGGGGATATAAGAGAGCATTTCGGTGATGTAACAAAGCGAAGGAAATTGCGAGAAAAATTGAAATGTAAATCTTTTGAATGGTACTTGCATAATGTATACCCAGACATGAAATTACCTGATGAAAATGTGGCTTACGGTCAGGTGTGTAGTCCATATAGTTGCACTTTAATTTCTATTTTAAACTAATTCACAAATAGGACATAATACAAATGCAATAAATACCAAAGCATTTCTACTGATGGTGATCATTTCATTCATTTCGCATAAATATTTTACATGCAGCACTCTTTAATACACAGAAATATATTAGAAAATTTTATGCAATATATTTTCTTTGGTAAAGTACAAAAGGTAGATTAATTGTGTTTCTCCGGCAGCTATTATTAAAAACCTTCTCAGCTAAAGTAATAAACCTACACACCTCTTCTTAGTATCAATTTATCATATTTTCAATGATTTTATTTTCTACGAACGTTCTGTCTTATTAGTTCCAAGGACTCCGCATAAAATGTATTTTATTGCATTCATAAAACAGTTTAGCGGTATAAGACGGTTGAATTACCACTTTTCGTGTCATTTAGATTTACAATATGGGAGAATTTCCTGCGTGTCTTGACGTTATATCATCGACACTGAATATTCAAGGAGCGGTGAGTGTACATCCGTGTCACTTTGAAGGAGGAAACCAAGTGAGTGAACATTATATGTATATATTTCGATGACTAACAGCCTAGTAAAATAATTAAGCACTTAACGTGGGGCTTATCTTTTAATTATTATTAAGTAATTTATTATACGTTATTGGCATTATTTTCATATAATAATTCTCTGTCCTTATGTAGTTATTTGATCGGTGGGGTTACCGTGATGTGTAATCGAAGTACTAAAATCCAGTGTGGGAAACTGGATATGTAGATTGAGCTAGACGACTTGTATAGCTCTGTCCTTTTCCCACACTGGAATTATTCTTGCTTTCATGCAATAATATATGATAATGTCATAATATTGATTTCAGTTCTGGGTTTATACAAAATATGGGAGAATAGAACACGACAATATGTGCTTAGACTATATGCTTGGATTCGTCACTATGGTTCTGTGTGATGAGAAAGTACCCTCCCAAGTATGGTTATATGATCCTAAGGTAAGGAAATAATTGACGTAATAACTAGGTTATTTTGTAATGAAAACTGGTTTTTCCCGCATAGTCAATGGAAATTCCTACGGGAATCTGATGTTTCACGTCAGTAGAAAGTAGCCTAGTCCGCTCTCTATCTACCTATATTCACAAAAATTGCTCCATTGCTTTGAAGAAGAAAACACACTTTCACATTTTTAATATTAGTAAGGAGAAACGGGACATTAGATGCGGCAACACTCAAGACACTGAGTTTTCATAACAATACATTTTTACAATAGTTTACCTACTAAAAGCTTCTTGGTGTTATGACCCCGGTGCAATATATTTATTTGAAAATTTAAAGTATCTGCTATAGTTTAAACTTACTAAATATATTGCTTACATTATATATTGCTACAGCTGCGAGTATGTCATTAATTTATGTTGCAATATTCTGAAATCTTTCGTTTTCTTAATAAGGTTGTATTAGGTGGGATGTACATTACTTTGTATATTTTTAATATTAGCATACTGAGCGTCTATTCTAGATTTCAAAGAATTTAATGCTTAAGTATATTTAATGACTCACTAGAGTGAGACTTAGGTATTATTATTTCACAATAAGCGTATAAGCAGCGCACAACGCTAAGTCGTGACATTATAAGATCTACATCGCAAAGTGTGTGTGTTATGGCTCTAATGAAAACGCTCATGACGCGTTGCGACAATCAAAGAAAGACCTATTTGTGAAACTTGTGTCGTGGCCGACATGCTATTCGCGCAGGACGCGTTGTATCTATACAAAAAAGCCACGACACATTCTGAAGATTCATTCGATTATCATAACACGACGGCCCAATTTTTATAACCTGAAACAATTTAGCAATTTTGTTCTTTATGCGTAACATATCGATTCCAAAAAAAAATTTTATATTTGAAATATAAAACGGGAAAAATGCATGTGTGCATGTTTAGATATTTAAGTTGATAATTTGAAACATTATTTCTCCATTAGTTAAATTATCTGAAAAACGAATGGAAAACTATAATATTTCCTAAATGCATAATTTCTTTAAGATCTTTATAAATTAACCGAATAAACTTGTTTTTTTAGATTAAATCTATCAAAAACAACCAAATGAAGCGGTGCCTTACTATAATTGCTGCTGGTCGAAATCATTTAAATTTAGAGCTCAAGAGATGTGCCAATTTGACAAATCAAGAATGGATCATGGAAAATTATGTGGATCAAAGACTTTTGCCTGAATTACGAACGAATTTAATAAACAAGCCTTCTATTTAGCATCGAAAATACTTA
This sequence comes from Zerene cesonia, assembly GCF_012273895.1. Classification (NCBI taxonomy): domain Eukaryota; kingdom Metazoa; phylum Arthropoda; class Insecta; order Lepidoptera; family Pieridae; genus Zerene; species Zerene cesonia. The sequence continues at coordinate 3,997,466 of NC_052113.1, read as the reverse complement.
ATAGTATAAAAACATAAAAAAAACGCGCCATAAAATGTATTGTATTATATTCTTTTTGGCTATTAGAATTCATTATTGGTCTGAAACTTGAAAAAAAATGCGAATGATGTTATAGTCGACTAATCAAATTTCTATTATATATCAAACGATTTACAATCTTATATCTATATACATAAAAGCACGTAACTCACACATCACGAAATCTTGAAATTCGCTGGACGCATAAATTTATTTTTCAATGTATCACATTATTTACATCACCACTTCTCGAAACAGTGAGAAAACACATCGTGACACAACTGGCATGTCCAAGAATTAATAGTTCTTTCGTTCTAAAAGTGGGTAGTGAGATGTTATACTATAGTTAAGATAGTTGGTAAGAGAGGACAGATTTTATGACACTGCTGGCTTAGATATTTATTACGACGTATTTTATATTAATGTTTACAGAGGATCATTTTATTCCGCGATTAAGTTTTTGTATTCCTTTCCCTGTTTGTTGTCTCAGTTATTCTTCTCGGGGTAAAAATTATCTTATTACATAGACGTAGATATAGACAATATTTGATCACACGCAAGAACACACACAACAACTAACAAAAAAGGGCAAAACTCTGAACATTGTAAAGAAGGTAATAAGAAAAAACATAAACACAGACACGACAATTTAATTCACTAATACATAGATTTTATTTTCAAATATTCTTATCAGTATCAGTCTTATCTATGCCGTCTATAGGATTAAATAATAATGAAATTAGTGACGATGGAACCAATAATCATTCGATTTCTTATATTTCATTCATCATTCATGAAACCCATAATACATTCATTACAACATAATAATCGTGTTACTAATTCATTTATATGTTACCCAATTTCTGAGCTACAATATGTATAAATAAAGAGACGTTATTCTTTGTACTTTTAACATAAATTAAACCCAATTAAAAAGCAAAGTAACCTCTATGGCAAGCAATGTGGGCAATAAAGCATAACTTACTTGTCTGTTTTTTCTAAATCTATATATTAAATTTCACTAACAATATCCATATTTGATTTCTTAAATTATATTTTCATAGCACATTCGACATATGTTTTATTAAAATTTTATAATAAACGGGATTCCCTTGAACGTTACCTCTCTCTCAAACATAATTCTCTTTACCTTCACATTAATAACCTTCCACGGGTATTCTGAGATGGGTGATATGTTTATTGCTATTTAAATGTAGCATAACGGGACCGTTTTTCGTAAACAAAAACCACAGGAAGCCAGTCCACTCGTGACCACATTATTGCGGTCCCACTGAAGGCTTTGTATGAAAATTTATCTTCATTCAAAATGTCATATTTTCGTGGATAAACACGAGCAAAGAGCAAATGCATAGAAAGCTTCTAGAATAACGTGCCTCTTTTCAGAACTAATTATGCCATCCATATTTCTCTTTGCCAAGCCGGTATTTAGTAGAGTCAATTTCTATAAAGTATTTTTTATATTTATTTAACCTACATCAATTGCAAATGACAATACAAGTCTATTTTCTATCTATACAAGAAAACAACAAAGGACCGAATACTATGACCGAAACAAATATCAAGATTTGACCTCAATTGGAAGCACACCCCATGGGGCAATTACACTTAATGATCCCCAAAGCTTTTATTCTGGGTTTATTTTTAGTCTGTTTGTAAATGTTAACAGAATTTCGATGATATCGTTATTAGATTTTATAGTACATATATTAGATACGTTATATAAAAAAAAATTCAATTACCAATCAATTTTTTTTCTCGTGTGAGTATCTTTAAATATAGACATTGTTGTAACATTATTAAATTAGTAAAAAATAAGTGAGTCAGCTACAGCTTACTAATTGAATTGTAGATTTTTTTTATTTTCTTCTTGCTGTTACTACTGCGGCATTATAAAAATCACCCTTCTGCCTTAAGTTAACGTCAACCAAGATCATAAAACGGAGAAGGATCTGAATTTGCTTGGCAATAAAAATCTACATTAATCGTTTCCACGTCTTCCAAAGTAAATTAGGGGTTGTGGAATTTACAACGCTATCTATACCCCTCCCCCTCCTGAATAAGGTCATTTTATGTATTCTAAACAAAAATTTTACCCACATATTAAGGTAATGGTAATTACGACAGTAATTAGTCTAATTAATAAATAAGGCTTTGTCTCGGCAGTTTTAACAATAAATTGGGATTAAACAAAACGATGCGAAATTCTGCTGAAGCGTTAAAATTTTTAAAAATAAGAAAATACAAGAAGCAAAACATCGTGTGCAATAAATTACACGATTAATTTAACAAAAATCCTGGGCTTAATTTAATTGAAACATAAAAAGTATTACGTTAAATGAATCTTGAGGACTCTTTGTTTTATCTCAACTTGAGATGATCCTTAAAATGTGTGTAACTTTTTGGGTTAAAGAAACATTTTTATTATAAATCTTGTTGTGGTGAAGGATCAGTTATTTATCACTTAGTTACTTTATCACACTTTCACACTAATATTATAAATGTGAAAGTTTGCTTGTTTGGATGTTTGTTCGACTTACGCTGAAACTACTTAATGGATTTTGATGAAATTTGGTATATAGACAGGGTATGAACTGACTGGGGTGATAGGAAACTTTTTATCCCGATTAAATACTACCTTGTCATAAAACAAGTATCTTGATATCCTGGCGGAGGCGGAACGAACGTCTATTTTATTTATAAATAAGGAGAAATAAAAATACAATTTTGTATAAAAACGAATGGAAAATTCCAAAACACGCTCGCAACTGGATGCATTTATTACATTTTAATAGAATTTTCTTTATTGGAAGTCTCCCAGTAGCCTCATCGTTTAAAGTATTAGAATCTGCAAAGGAATGCAATTTGCAAGGTGTCCATAAAATTCTACATCGACGTCTTCATAGCTTTAAGATAACGACCGACTAAGGGTTGGAAAATATTTTATGCTTAGCGTAATAAAGGTAAAAAACGATCTTGGAATACAATTTTACTGCAAACGTTATATGATACTCTCTCTATCGGCATGTTAGAGACTATATTTCTATATGCTGTGTTGTTTGATCCAAGTACATGGTTAAAATGGGACTTATTAAATAAACTAGGATGAAGAAAGTTTTGAAAATTTTGTAGGTGATTATTTTTAAATCCAAAATACTCTTTAAATTATAGTCATAATGTTTTCCGAAATAAAAATGTATGAATGTATCTGTCAAATTTTATATCATTGTTTCAATTTTATGTTAAACTATAACTTACATTGACATAATTACATAAATTTGACTCCAGAAATATTAATATTTCTAAATGCGTCAGTACACCGGTTATAAAAAGGATGCATATATAATTACCTTTTTGCCCTCAAGAATTATCAATTGTGCAGTAAGTTTTTGAATAATTATAGTTATTTTCTGTTTATTGAGAGAGATAACTATCACATTTCCGATAACCGCAAGGTGAATGAGTATTCAAGCGATGCATTCAGCTGAGTCTGGATGGGTAGGTCAATTTGCTATTTATCGCTTTGCATAATTGCTATGAATTGATATTATGGGTTCCCAAAATAGTATAAAAACAAATAGAAAATTGTGACTTTTTATGAATTTACATAAATTAGGTTTGAGTAAATATACTAGGTGTTATTTGAATTATGTGAATTATTTGAATTGTGTGCAAAAATGTGTTTGTGAGTATGTATTTTTTTTTTGTATTTCACATGACAACAAAGCCATGGAGACTCTAGTCTAATAAACATTCTAATGTTTTATGGGGTACTTTTAAAGACTGTGAAACAAGTCATTTCCATAGGAAGATCTATTATGTTTTTGATTTTACTAATTCCGATAGATGGCGCTATTTTAAAATTCATACATGATACGCCACTTATAGTAAGTCGGTAAAGCTGAGGGCAATAGTGCTAATATGTATTTGGGGAAAAAATTAAAACCAATGTTTTAAAATATAAACATGTCTGTTTTTAAGGAGAATCATGCAAAACGTATTGATTTATTTGATACAAAAGTATCTGCTCCCGATAAATAAAATCCAAGCACCAAAAACGATCTTATTTAGAGTTTTCACCCATTTACATAATGGGACGCATACAAGATGTATGGTGGATTTCACCACACACTGAACATATTGGAGGGATGAGAAAAATTGCCTTAGCATCGCCTTCCGAAAATTGGACCCTCACACTTGCATACCACGCTGACCTCTACTCTAACGGGATAAGGTAGAAAATCCTGTAAAATATTAAAAATTGAAAGCGTAAATTGCGTGGGACTTGACAAATATGTTATGGTTTTCGATATTTATGATGAAACTAGGCGATTTTCGTTTGAAATAAATAACACTGCAGTATTTTGATTTGGTTATAAATTATTGAGAGTGATGTTATAATCCTATACATGAATAAAACATTTTAGCTTTTGTTATATTCGATTTTAATCTTTTGTAACCCATAAATATCGCGATCAAACATTTGAATAAATAAAATAAACTTACAACAATGTTAATAAATCTATTTAGGTACTTACCTACATATGAAAGTGAAATCAACAGACTGGTTTTTGAATCAATTTTGTAGACTGTATATATGTATATTTTATTAGTACATGTTGATATATATTAACACATCTGATGCTATTTATTATGGTAATATTCAGATAAAAATTTCGTTTGTTTATTCGTTGTTCAACATATTCTTCCTTTTAATCTTATACCTTTAAACGAGCAATTCTTGTATATATATATATATATATATATATATATATATATATATATATATATATATATATATATATTGGAATCTCGGAATCGGCTCCAACGATTTTCATTAAATTTAGTATATAGGGGGTTTCGGGGGCGATAAATCGATCTAGCTAGGAATTTTTTTTTTTTGAAAATGTCATGTTCGTGTTTTATTCGTGTTTTTTTTTTTCCTGACATCTATTGGTGAATAATAATACTATTTTGCTTCGTAGATAGCTGGACAACTGAAATAACACATAGGCACTTTTTATACCGATATTCCTACGGGATACGGACTTACGCGGTTTCAACCGCGGGTCACAGCTAGTAATACTTATAGCCACATGTCATATATTTAAATGAAATAAAATAGAAAAAAAAATCCTTTATTTTTTACTACGTTTTAACTATGTCTTACTATGTTAAATATCATACTCAACTGCACTTCATAGGTATAAATAATTTTACTTAGAGGTATTCTACCCGAATGAGATGCGAATTTGTATCGAATACGAATGAAACAATATCAAATCGATTTACGAAAGAAATGATACAATTGCATGTTTTATTTTTTTTAATTTAGGAATGTCATAATATTAGTGTTCGACAAATTTTTATGTCAAATGTTTCAGAGGGTAATTCGATAATGTCATAAATAAATTCTATAATATATAATGAAAACGTATTTATGACGTATTTTACTGTCACCACTATCGCATAAAATGTAATAAGGGAAGTAAGTGCAATCCATTTGCCGCCATTTGAAAACATTAAATTTACTTCACAGAACGTGCACTCCCGTTATTAATTCGAACCTAGTAATTAATTTTAACTAAATTATAAGCCTCGGCTTTTACGGTGAATTCAGATTAATTGGCTTTGAGATTGAATTTAAAATACAGTTAAATGTCGTAAGATATAAAAAGTGAATAATATTAAGTTTGAAGAATATATCATATTTTGATATTTGTAGTAGCTAATTTATGAATTATATTATTAAAGATAAAATATATTATACATATGATATGTGATACGTTTAAGATAAAATTATATGTTCTATAGTTTAATTATACTAAAATATACTTCAAAAATAAATTGTGACTAACTACCTAACATTAAATTAACTAAGCTATAGAGCTATGTGTATAAACGTTGTTTCTGTCTGTTTAATCGTCCCTACATTAATGTTGTGAATCAAAGATGTACTTATCGATTTAAGAGAATAATTTGAGGACTTTAACCTCTCAATTCTGAAATTGCACACTGATTGGTATTAACAAAGTATTTATGCTGAGGCAGAACAGCTATAGAAGATGAACATTGCAAAAGACACACATTACGTCTCTCCATGCAGACAAAATCGGAGATGTGGTATGGACAGGTGGAATAATTATGATGAAACAAAAGGCAACCTTTTCCATTCCCTTCTCAGATCAAATAAAAATACTCTTATTTGATGACAAAATATCCCAGCAAATGCTTTCTAAAATGCTGTTTTATCAAGACAACACACACACACACACAAAGTTAGGTTAGCTCCATTACCCTTTTCTTTCCGGCTTCTTTCGGCTTAAGGAATACCTTTGAGACGAGAAATTTGAAGTCAATAATAAAAACCTAAACCTTCTTTTGGAGGATCAAATCAAACTCTTTTTTTAAAGAAATTGTGGGTTTAGTGGTGCACGATGAATATTAACTAATAAGGCTGTATATAAAAATTTAATATTCTTAATTTTTAATGTTTGCCATTATCTTACCTAGCAGTTCGCCCCGGTTTTGCCCGTGGTACATATATAGCCTATGTCACTCAGCGAAGTTGCAGCTTCCTTACTTTGAAAGAATTTTTAAAATCGGTCCAGTAGTTTTTGAGTTTATCCATCACAAACAAACAAAAATACAAATTCTTCCTCTTTATAATATTAGTGTAGATATTCATTATTGTATCTTTTAGATCACCTCTTCCTCTTCAAATTTAACTTTTTTGCATATTAAGCCTCTATTTTACTTCGGTAAGAACATAAAAAATCTGTACGCTAATTTTTTCCTCCTCAGAGTTTTCATTTAGTAATTATTATCAAGTGGTCGTGGCAAAAAGAAGAATAAATTATGGAAAGTTTTACGACATCGTTAATTAGCCCGGTTGGTGTATTTTTTAAATGCTTTGAGTTTTCAATAGGTAACTCGCCTCGTATTTTCTTTTATGTGATATAGATAAAATTTATAGCCAGAGAATAAAGAAATAAAAACGAAAGAAGATTATAGACACTATCGTGCATTTGACACAACGTACACTTTCGGTTATGGTCGAATTTTGGACACAAGGTGATTACTAGTAGGTAAACGTTATAACATATGCTTTTGTTTTGCATGTGTGCATGTTTTTAATTTTATTTGTCAAAAATTAACAAAATAAACAAAATCATCCTTTAAAGCCATGTCGACTGATAAACAATACAGTTTCTTTATAAATGACTAGCTTCGCCCCGCGGTTTTACCCGCGTAAGTCCGTATCCCGTAGGAATATCGGGATAAAAAGTTGCCTCTATGTTATTCCAGTTATCCAGCTGTCTACTTACCAAATTTCATTGCAATCGGTTGAGCAGTTTTTACGTCAAAGAGCAACAAACTCACACATTGTAAGGATTACAAACTTGCGCTATTATAATATTAGTAGGATACATGAAATTATAAATTCATATCTCAATAAGATATCTTAAGAGGTACGGTACGATACTTTACAAAGTCAGTAGGAAAGCGTGTTCCTTTAATGCCAATCTACAAAAAAATCAAAATGATTACGTTACATGTATACGTTATTATAATTTCCGATAGCAAGTGACTTTCCTTTCAATGTTAAATCTATTGAAATTTATCTTTGATCTGGCTCACTTTGATGTGTGTACCTACACAAAACGCAAGCTTTGATGTTTTATTTTGTGGCAATAACAACGTAGGTAAATTCTATTCATTTTTTTATTTTGGTTCATTTCTTTCACCGTTCATTGTGTGGGCAATTAAATAAAATCACTTATACTTTCTGCGCAAAACTATGGACCCCGCATTCTATCAAATAGGAGTAAGTAGTATACAATGACATTTGCTAACATAATTCACATTTTATTGATATCGTTAATGATATTGAAATAGATACAAACAATTGTGTACATTTTAAACGTAAACTCACGTAAAGTCACAGTAATTTTTTTCTGAGTAGATACATTTATTATTATATACGTTGTAGTGTATTTTTAAGTCTTCTTTTTAAGTCATAGTTGGTATAAGAGCAGCTATGTCACGCCAACCCTTTTGTAGTAGTGTACCGGCCCGGTGGAAGCTGGTTCCTATTTCTATCAGAGCGTGCTGGACTCCCACATTAAAATTATTAAGAATCTCCAGTAGGCCTGGGTTGTTACACCTAAAAGTTTGTACTTTTAGTTCTTAATCTTTTTTTGGGAACGTTGTTTTAGTCGGAAAAACTACTCTGAAATAACTTATGTTGTGTATGATATAATGTTCTATTGTTTCCCAGAATTCAGTCTGTTATTAGATTTAATTTAAAAATAGTAATAATAATCTATGACTCAAAATTATTAAATACTAACTACTATCTATCAAACTAGGTACACTATGTTACTTTTTGTTATAAGGATTCTCTTTTACTTACTGAGTCTTTTCTATAGCCATAGACTTGAATCTGTGTTGACGCCACCTCACCATAAAAGATCATTAAAAACTCCTCTATAAGCAGATGGGGTATTGTAAACTTTAATTACTCCGTCCCTCTAAGGGTGCTTGTTCGAAATGCTGTTTGAAAATTGACTGTTTCTAGGGACACTGTGGTTTTTCTTGAATACCTTTCTAGTGAGTCTAGTCTAGCGAGAGCTATGGCTCTGTATTTTTAAAGACGATTTTATTTATTTACTAGCTGTCCCGGAGAACTTCGCAATTCCATAGACTATTGTTTCGACATATTTTCCTTGTCGTTCTCACATTTTAAACCTTCCCTAGATCATGTAGATCTAGACATATCAAGACCAAAATAAGATAAATCCGTTCAGCCGTTCTCGACTTTTAGCGAGACTAACGAACAGCAATTAATTTTTATATATAAGATAATTATTTGCTCGAAAATATTATTTATAATTATTTTTATAAAACGTTAAGTTAAATATACATCAAAACAATTGGCGATCTTATCACCATAAATACTTATTCCAGACAATCAGATTTACGGAGAGAAATTAGGTTAGGGGAGGGTATTCTTTAAGATAATTTTTAAATATAATTGCATCTGAACTTGAGAATTTAATTATTTGTTTGAATGCGCTAATTTTACTGTACCGATCAGTACTGTACCGATTTATTATGTTTTGTATGTATTATGCACGTGATATTACAATTACTGCGGACAAAGCCGGGAGAAACCGCTAATTATAATATACATCCCACAATATTTGTCTATAACTACTTACTATATACTTCAAGGTTTCGTACAATAATATGCAATAAATATACGTACAATAAATAGACTAAAATTAAACGGGACCACACTTGAGGCACCAGGTTTTAAATAAAAATAATCGTAAAAATTTATTCACCCAGTCGATAGTTTTGAGGTTTCGGTCAAGTGACAGTCGGGTCTCACGACTAAGACTAACAGATTCCTACAAATAAATAAATAAATATACAGACGGACGGACAGATTGAGTAACAGAATCCCGTTTTACACTTTGGTTACGGAACGCTAAAAAGATACATAAATCTTGTTTATCTACTCATATATTACTCGCTTGCACGTTTTCAAATTGAACAATAACAACAGCAACCCATTTTGACGTAAAAATATTACATGTTGATAGCCACTTTGTATTTTTATTCCAAAACAAACCTGCAACCGTTGTCCATCGATACATCAATGAAAAAAATACACGTCCATCGGTAAAAGTATTGGTGGTAACAGCGAAAATTCTATTTTAATCTCAAATACGAGTGTACTACGCAGTCACCCCTCGGTGTTGTATTTCACAGAGGACCTATCGATGCATTGACACGATTAATCTATCATGTAACAACTGGCGACGGTCGATGCGTTATCGAAAAATAGTTGTACTTTACGTATATAGAAAAACATAAGTTTCAAGGCATAATTACTTTCAAATCACAATGATTTGTCGTGATCGTGTCTTGCTATGCATTATCAAATCACTTTTAATTAGTGCAGCATTGGTTTATAAATTGAAAAATGGTTGAAATTCGAATTAAGGGCAAAAATCATGCAGTGTTTGGAAAAGTTTAAGGAAAAGACTTGAAATAAAATAAAAATGTTTAATGTATGATTACAATTGAAATAGTTATTAATTGAATAGTTGCGTCAAGTGTCAACTTTTTATAATCAAAATATAAGGAATAAAGAGTATTGAAGTTTGTAAAGAAATGACGGTTGTTGACAAATTGCAAATTGTGATATGATTGCCTTCTTAGCGTTTGAATATTGACCACATCTAATACCATCTAAAAATTTGAATTAAAATCAATATAAACCTGTGTTATTGAAAGAAATGTATATATTGCTCAATGTTAATATTCAAGTTTAAGGAAATAAACAGAAAGTTCGTATGTATACAGTTTTATCATTTAAATTGGTGTTAACAAAGAAAACGTAGATGAAAGCCATCAGCGATATAAAGAGGGAGTCATGTTCAGCGGTAGTTATAGACATATCGGTAAGTGGTGTTAGACATCAAGTTTGCGTCATACATTACTAATTATTATAAGGGTGATGATTGGATACTCAATGATAAAAATCACGGACTGTTAGTGTATAATTCTCCAGTCTTTTCTTGTATAATAATAATTTTCTATCTAGTCGTATAATATAATTCACCAGTCTTCGTAGCGGCACTAAAATCAATTTGGATTTTATTTAATTATTCTTTCTGTTGTCTTTACCGAACACTGTATTTTTATACTTTTGTTATGTTTTATTAAAAAATATAGTAGGTAATTCGATCACACTAGAAGAATATTCAATAAAGAATGCATTTCAGACTAGCTTGAAAATCCTTTCATGTGGCACGAATAAATTATTCCATGTCATTAGGCAGGGATACAATATCTTTCCCTATTCTTGCTTGTCATCCAGATTGTCCGTATTGGGTTTTACGGAACGATAAAATCTTTTATATGCACTGAATGCATGAATGCAGATGTTATGATAAATGGCTTTATTTTTTACTTAGTGTTTCATGATGATTTATATAATCAGTTAGATGACTGCCTTGCGACGTGGTTGTGAAATATCCCTACTTATAGGATTAATGCGAAAGAAACGTAGTAATTAACGGATGTACTCTAAAACCGATATAGATCAAAAATAAAAAAAAAACGTTTATTCTTTAAGGTACTCAAATAAGTAATGGAAGTATTAATGGTTGTCACGCAATACCTACTATGAAAGAATACATGAGCGGATCCGTGGCATGATACCTAAACAACCCTATAAATATACAAAATTAGAACCGAAAAGACGTATGATAATAACTATCGTAGATCTTTTAAAAAGACATAATAATGAAATAAATAGTTTCTTTGGTTCACACATAACGCGTTCCGAGGTGAAAAATCACACCATTATTTACACAAGCATAAAAAGAAATAGCCTTGATAAGAGGAAAAATACCAAATGTCGAAGTACAAATAGCTTCGTTACTTTGATTTACAGGTTTTGTGCGTCGAAATACAACGTATCCCGGATAAACGTATTTCGGACGGTACTATTTTTATGAGGATAGCTGTGTCTGATGTAGGTACCATGAAATGTTTTTATTTTTCTAGTTATTGTGACTTTGAGACTAATCGAGCCAGTGGGTTTTGTGGACAAACATCATTTCTATACGTACGTTCTTAACATATTCTTTGAGGATATTTGTAAGTACTACCAATCCTTGAACTGTGGCGTTTTATTGAAACGCATTCAAGTCGCACTTGAGGGCAGTTTGAACAGATGCTAACTTGACACTAATGGAAAATTGGTATATAATAGTCCTTGTATTTGCACCTATCCGTTACATTTTAAATACTTTTTAATAATGTATCTTTTATAGAAAGAACTCAATCATACGTTGAGTGAAACATATGACGAGAAATAAAATAAACCAACTAAATTATCAGCTCCGTAATAATATAATAAATGTGAAAGTCACTCTGTCAGTTTTTCTGCATCTTCACGCCTAAATCACATAACCTATATCGATGAAACTTGGTATAAAGATAGTTTGAGAAACGAGAATAGATACAGGATAGTTTTTTTAATTCCGGAAAGCCACGGGACCGGGAACTATGCGGATACTGCGGCTAAATCTTTTCCTTCGACTACGCGTGTGAAGCCGTGGTTGGAAAGTTAGTATGAAATTAAAACATAGCTGAGAAATTTTGAAAGAATAGAAAAAAATTGATCACGAGGCAGGATGAGGCGGAGGAGGGGGCCCTTAGGCACATGAAACCGAAAGAGTAGAAGAAATTCGATTACTGTGGCAGGATCACGGGTGGCCGAGAGGCGAGGCGTTGCTACGGTTAGGCAAGATACGCAGGTTCGTATCCTGCCTCGTGATCAAATTTTTTCTATTCTTTCAAAATTTCTCATTTATAAAGCATTTTCAATGCTATAAAACTAAAAATTAAAATTAAAACATAGCTATCTCATATACTAGTAGTATGCCACCATTTTCCTTCCCCACAAAATTATCGGTTGTTTAAAGCCGCGGCCGTCCGAAAAACGCCGGAAAAAATCACGCGTAAATAGTCGTTATTTATTACAGCTCAATGAATCGTTATGTTTTATATGATAAATGATGAACAGCGGCTGGTCTGGTCTGATCCCATCCCTGCCGCGTCATTTGTAATGATAAATTGTATATGGAAAGTTGAGAATAATGTTATATTAACGTTATTTACCGTTGCGTCTCTAAGGGTTAAGATAACAAATGGTTGTAGTGTTACGAGTTAGAATTTTGTTTTATCCTCTGCTTTCTCAGCGGATGAGGATTATTAAGTAGCCAGCATGAAATTATGTTCCCGGCTAATTCAAGTATTCTTATATTGGGTTCTATTTAAATGATTCGCTGAAAACGTTTGAAAGTTTCGAGTGAGTACAGAAAATATAGGCTAACGTGTAATCTGACAGAATATAGATTTTTTCATTATTCGATAAGCTTTTATATGCAAGGAATATTTATTATCACGTACGATTATGATTACTTTATTTCTAACCCGTGTGGAAGAAATACTAGTCGTAGTAATTTATGTACCTACTAAATATGCTTATAATTATTTATGGTTTCAATACTTTTGATTGATTTATTGATTGATAACTCTTTATTGGTATCAATAAAAAAGAACAAATAGAGAAATAACTCAAACACTCAACACAATTACGCACAAATATACGGCCTTATCGCTAAGATAGCGAACCTTTTTTATGACATTAAACATTAAATTTAATGTTTTTTAAAACAATTGTTGTATCTCGAAATCTTTGTATGTAGATGATATTATACATAATGCACAAAGAACCAATTAATGATCTATGCACTAAAGGCCTAATTTGACCAAAATATTAAAGGTTTCGAGGTAAGTGGCAATTCCATTCATCATTGATTATACCTTTGTTTTGATGCTGTGTATATATATATATATATATATATATATATGTGTGAAGCACGATACTTGAAGAAGGACGTTTTAAAATAGATTTAAATTTAATAATATACCTAAACCGGTATCTAAATCCAAACGATTTTACCGCAGAGCATTACTTAAAGTAATAAATAGAAATGCTTGCCTTAAAAATCCACTCACCAACCACGCTAGCTTCCGTGCTAGCCACCATGATTTCTTGTATGGAGGGAAACTTTTAAAAAGCCACCAGAAGGATAATTCCCAAAGGGCGTAACGCCTACAAAACTTTTCCATTTAACTTTGTCCTACACTCGTCAAACCTCAGTTAGGTGGAGTTTGCGAAATTGTGAGAAGTACGGACTGTTTAATGACTATCATTCAGCTAATTTACTGTGGCAAGGGTTTTCATTGACTTGGAGATTTATTTTACGCGTGTGCGTAAGCCGGCGGTCTAAGTACGGTTGAATGTACAGCAATGAGACGTTAATGTGAATTACTACTTATTTTACAAAAAAAGTTGCTTTTATGTTCGATTTTATTATTAACACCTCAAAACGTTCAGAATTTCGTTCTATGTAAATAAGTTTAACTAGTGTTTCTATTAAAGATAAACAGATTTCACGAATAATACCGAACTCACATGTCATAGCACAGTAATTATTTAAAGAATAGTTGACAAATGGAAATAAACTTTCCACAAAATAAGTGTCAAAAATAAAATTGTTCATTGATTCCACTTCTGGTGGTTCAAATCAAGCCTTAATAACTATTATTAAAATGATGTATATGTCCGAGATCAGAGACGCAATAAATTGTTCCTTTATAATTTATAGCTATAAAAGGTGAGAGACAAAGAAGTTCGATTCATCATCATCAGCCCATATATGTTCCCACTGCTGGGACACAGGCCTCCTATGAGGGCCACCACGCCAAGTGCGGGTTGGCAGATGTCACGTGTCGTCGAACTTTTCATTCACGGACATGCCGGTTTCCTCACGATGTTTTCCTTCACCGTTTAAAGCAGTGGTGATATCTACATGCGCAGATAAATTGAAAAATCGATTTACTTCCTGCACGCTCGCCCAGTCTTGAACCTCGACTTATCGATTTTGAAGTTCGAGGTTCTCACCACTGAGCCACCACTGCTGTTCGATCCAAAATGGCCTATTCAAGCTAAAGTGGTTGGCTAGGTACATTTTCAATTTTAAAAGAAATACAAACATAGCATTGGATAAAAATTTCATACTAATATAACACATTCTGTCCAAGTCGTTGAGCAAGATAAATCTCACAAAGTATTACAATGTGGATCACGTATGAATCTAAGATCGACCAAAAAGCAATGTGACAGGGAAAAATATTGTACTCCAACCTTCAGTATTTATTACAATTCACTTGACTATTTCTTGAATTTTATTACATTTAAATACACAATGAATACAAATTATAAAATATATTAATGAGCCGATATTATAATGTCGACTTGGCAACATGTACTAATTGAACTATTGTGGTTTAACGTTGTTTTGAAAAAAACTAAATTTATTTTTTAGAACATTTTTCTTTCAGTAATAACACGTTGTTTAATATTACGTACCAATTAAATTAATTCGGAAAATATTTTTTTAGATCAATATATTCAGACATTATACCCACCTGATTAGAATTATTAACCACACAGTGAAGGACACGCAAAATATGTTTATCTTAAAGCAAACTCACAAAAATATTCGTGTAAACCTATTGTTGTAAGTAAATAAAATATAGTTTAAAAAAACTAAAAAACACGCTTTTCAAGCACATCAAACTAAAAACCATAAAATAATTTTTAA
>NC_052113.1:3965105-3981170 GCF_012273895.1 Zerene cesonia | reverse complement strand
TAATAAGTGTACAAAGTTTGAATGAAATCGGTTCGCGGGAAGTGGGAGAAAAACGGGTGTGAGTTACATACATACAAAAAATACAAGTGAAGCTAATAAAAGCGTGTTAAAAATAAGTAAATATAAAGACAATCGATCAGTGAAACAGATGAATACCATCCGCCCCACAAGGGACACGGGTATTGACATATTGTTGTAAGTGTCGTTAGGTTCGTAAAATTGTAGAAAACGAAAAATAATAACAGCAATATAAAGCATCTACATTTATTTTCCGTAATATCTATAAATATTTAGTAATTTTGTTCAAATGAGCGTGCAAATCAAATTGAAACCATCCCCAAGACAGTTTCTAATTTAAATAACTCCACCTCGGTAAAGAAATATTAATTTGTGAAGGTAGAAATAAATTATTCAGTTATCGATTCGTATTTAATAATGGAACCGACGTAGGCAGAGATTGCAAACCATATTCGTATTTCGTTTATGATAAAATTTTCACTCAGAACTTGGCAGAAGGTAATATTAAAGGTGACACTTATTAAACAAATTACGACATTTCCTGTCACTCACAACATAGAATGCGAAAAATTGTAATCAATTAGTTGTTACTTATGTTGGCATTTTTATATGCAAATGGTTGAGAAGTTTTTTGAGCCTGGACAGAATTTGATTATACTCTTTCTGTGCGAGTAAATATAAGCAACCCATTTGAAATATTTCCATGATTTCATTAAGAATATTGATATGAAAGCACACTTCTAATTTTACAATAAAGAGACTACATTATGACATATAAAATCATTTAGCAATAAAAACCTCACATCTGGTGAAAAGTTCAAAAAAGTAGCTTCATGGTAATTTTGTATCTAGATAATTTTAAGAGGCTAGAGAAAAAAATAATTTTTCATTTCATTTCCATGAACCTGTGTAGTCAAAGGAAATTCCCAAAATAACATAAAAAAATTTAGATATATTATTAGTCATTATAAAAAAAACAAGCAAGGAATGTAGGTAAATAATGGCATTGATTTGAATTGTTTATTTGACAGCTGCGCCAAGTGCCTCTCGTAAAGAAGATACACGCCAGATCCGACACCAATCACGACTCATTTGACCGAAATGGTGCACTGCGGTACGTTCCAATGTAATCATCCTGGTTACATAGCAGTACGAGTTTCATTTTCACATTCGTTCATTAATTTATGGTAGTCAATTTAAATCGTTCGGCGCTAGCAATTGATCGATGTAATTTAATTATTATAACGGCTTTGTTTGTGGAATGCGAGTATATTAAAATTTAAATCGTTAATGATTCACGATTTGTAAAATGTGCGTATTGGAAAAAGATTGATTCTTTTAGTGAAGAATAATAGTGAATGTAAGATGTGGGAAACTCAACTACAAATAGTAAAAAGTAAGGAGCATCTAGTATCTGCTTACTTCACCTAGGGACTATTTATAATAAACTGTGTTTTGGCCATTTGCTAAGTAAGATAGGTACATAATTTATTGGATGTGTTTTAACGATATTTTAAACAAAATAGCAATATTTTTTTACTAATTGATATCCGTTAATGTAAATTTAAATAAAACCAACAAAAAAACTTGAATTATTATCAGCATTAGCTATACAAAAGTAATTTACAAATGAAAAATTATTCGCAGCAATCAAATCGAGATTCGAGGGCCTAAAACAAAAGTTAGTAAAGCAAATAAAGCGTGTTTTCGTCTCCCGCAATCTGATTACGCTGGGCAATTTTATTTTATCAAATAAATCCGCAAAATGTAGGTACCAATTCGCACCTCGGGATGCTTTGACGAATTACATTTGTTTCAACTTGAAATAAGTTAGAGTTATCTCGCAGCTTTGTGCGATGCAATTTAATTTTATAATTCCAGATATAATGAGAACTCATTTATCATTCTTGTTATCCTGGGTCGTATATTTTCCTAACAATAATAGCATATAATGTAGGTATAGTATAAATGATAGCTATAATTTTAATACTTAAATGTTCTCGTATATTATAATCATCAATTTGTAGGCGTATAATTAAGAAAATGGAAAATATGTTTTATAAAAGCAAAAAAATATTTTTCTTAGTATATAAACGCGATGGCAAAATGCGAAAAATGTGGCTGGGGCTGCGGCTGCTGCATGAAAATTTATAACACACTTTATAATAAAACAGAATCTAAGAGTTTAATCCTCTAAATTTTGCCATTAGATCATAACTCTAAGCTTTATCCAGCAAAATATATTCTAAAAGCATCTACCGCATATTTGTTTTACATGAGAGAGAGTGGATCAAGTCGTTTAATACGTCTGCCCTCCCCAGATAGGTTTAAGTACAAATATAAAACACGTTTTAGCATTCCCATAAACTTTTACGATGATCCGAAACACACATTTTTATATCATTCCCTAACTTATATAAAAATCATATTCCATTTTTACTCAATCTATATGAAGTCGGCTCAACTCGTTATTATAAAAATTGTAATAAGGTTCCTTTGCAAAAGTTAACAGAAAATCGAATAAAATGCGACAATAACAGCAAAAAAGCAAGAGATTTTCTCGTATCATCAAAGTATGTAAGCGTTAAATATTTTAAATGTCTTGTTAGTAATAGCATTAGGTGAACCGACTTTAGACTTTAGACAAAAACTAATTAAAATTGTATAATTAAGTAGATCTTTAAGAATAGAATATACTTTTTCGTTTGTTTTAGAGTTGATTCTATTTTTGAAAGTGACGTAATCAATCTCTTGTACTTTTTTATGTCATAGCGGGCAACTGAGTTGGTGGATCGCCTGTTGGTAAGCGACCACCACCGCCCATGAACATTCACAGAGGCATTGCCTTTACGAATGAGCTAAGCTTAATCCGCTTCAGCTAAGCCCGCTTTTAAGGAGTAGAGGATAAGGAAAGGATTGATGACTGGAAAGAAGGAATGGACTGGAAAGGGTGAGGAAAAGGAAACCAGCCTCTGGAACTATATGAAGATTACAATAAATCTCTCACCGGTCATTGTAATACAAATATTTAACTAGGTACGATATACTAAAATATTTAAAGTAACATCCCAGTATACGATATAAAGAAGGAACACATATTCTCATATCCACTAAGCCCTCTGGGCTCCCAGTGAAGATTAAGGTTTAAACCCTTAATGATGATGCAATAGCTTGGACAGTGTTGGACTATAGTTTATTAGGGGATAAAGGGACAGCGGAATCTTCCTGCACGGTGTACTCGCGTAGTCGCTCCTTATTACAGGAAAGTCATGGACTTCTTTTCCTATTACTTTAATTTACCGCTATCTTTCCGACCTTGATATTCTTGTCTATTTTATTCTTACTTATGTATTTGACTATATTCTTTAAAAATTATAATTTCAAATTCTTCGTGCCATCCATAAATCTGTACGTTAATGTTTCAGTCGTGATACTATAAAATTCTAAAAGACAAAAGGCTTTATAAAATTAGACTGAATTTTACACTTTTTTCATTATCTTGGAATGTCAATTTTAATATTACAATGATACACAAGGTTTTTACGAGCGTTAACAGATTTTCATTATATAACCGAAAATATAATGACCACGTATTGTGATTGTTTGAAGCGTAAGTCTGCACGCGTCTCAATTCCCGCCAATCCAGCTCGACTCGCAACAATGAATACCAACGCCACTCCAAGAATTAGCCCGATATGTTACGTCGGAACATTGAAACTCTATACGCAGCCTTCGTAATATACGGCTGACTTAAAATTCCGTCTGCTTCCACCCATTACCATCACCCACGTAACTGACTCAGATAAAACGAACGTGACATATAAAAACGAATAAATATAAGAAAAATGAATTGTCTCTACTCTAAGTGGGAAGTAAATGGATCGACTTTGAAAGTCAATTTGTAACGCAGAGGACTTTTAACAATACGAACTTGGAAGCGACAAATTTCAATTATGCTGGATATTTTATGTTTGAAGTTACGCGTAATATTTGCTTTTGTAACAATATTTTAAGTCGCTTAATGATGTCTGATTTTCAATGTTCATTTTTTTTGCTTCAATGTGAATTTTGCGTAATAATCTAGTGGACGTTCTCTATAATTCATAATGTATTTTCTACATAATCGTTACGTGGTTTTTATTCTTCTCATATTTAATAGCCTGAAGTAGATGGTAGCAGAGTTTATGCGTGAGACTGAAAGTTTGAGCACGGCTTATAAAACCTTGTTGCTGTTTTAGAGTGCAATATTGTTAATGTATAACCTGTTTATCGTTTATATATGTTACTAGCGGTCAGCCCTGGCTTCACCCGTGGTACATATATAGCCTATAGCCTTCCTCAATAAATGAGCTATCTAACACTGAAATAATTTTTTAAATTGGACCAGTAGTTCCCGAAAATTAGTGCGTTCAAACAAACTCTTCAGCTTTATAATATTAGTATAGATTAGGCATATTACGTTTTATTTTTAATAATGTGTATGATGTAAAAATAAAACAAATAACAACCAATAATTAAGAAAAATAAGAATTCTTTTCACTCCCGTATTCGCGTTATTATTAAAAACAACAACAGTTCCAACCAAAGGAATAGCAATTAATTTAATACAATGCATACAATCATCAAGGAGCTATTTATTTTCACAAGTAATTGAAATAATATTCAGCAATTAAGAATCGAGCTTGCAACTTAGTCTATTGAAACATCTCAGGCGTTCTTTATTTCTATCTAGTTTAATTAAAAATAATTTCTCTTCGCCAGTGGACACCGTCGACACGAATAAAATTAATGCACAAGGATTTAGAAACCCTAGACTCGATTAAGGTTTTTAGATTTCTGGCCAACCAAAATAGTTTTCTTTTCTTTTTTCTTTAGCAAAGAGTTTATTGAACAGTGATGTTTATAAAACGGCTGGTTTAAGAGCGTTTCATAGGTTTAAACAACGACGCGATAAAAAAAAATTATAAGTCTGTCAAGTCCGTTAAAACAAAGAAATCTTTTTGTACAAAAAAGAATGAAAATAAGAAACATATGAAGGATTTTGCAAACGATCATCAAAACATATTTACTCTATGACGTTTATTTCTAGGTCAAATTTTAGGCCATGTCCTCTCCACCTACGTACATCTGTGGGGCGCGTAATTAATGTGCCGTGATTACAAAGTATCCATTTAAATGTTACTAGTGGTTTTAATTACGAACAGATGTCTTGTAATTCATTGAGTAATGGTATATTTTGTTCTTAATGACTAATTAAGTAAGATACAAAGACGAAGATCTATTATTAAGATTTTACTAATTACAAAATATATGAAGATTGACTTTGAGTTTGAGATCGTCTATTTAAATTGTCGATTTACCTAGAGTCTTGTTTCAATCAATATTACACACGGGTCATCATAAAACAACAGACAAGAATATGGTACAGCAAATATTCAAGCGTAAAAATGCATTTTCACATAAAGAAAATTCTCGAAAGTCGAGAAATTTTCCTTAGCACATACAAAGCGGGTCGCACTCGAGCTGCCATACGATGCGATTCCGTAGTTTAATGGGTCTCAATACCCAAGATAATGGTTACTGCGAATAGCTATTCGCTGAACACTGAAATAAAATATAAATTTGCAGAATACACCAGTCTCAGCATACGCAGAGCAAGAAGATTTAGCATCAACGAAACAAACAGCTATAAAATGGAATATTGAACTGTAAGATCTATGCCAACTCGCTTTCTAGATACTTCCAAGAGGTATGGTTTGAGAAAGCAATTGTTTTAATAATTGCATAAGACAATTTCATTATTATAAAGTAGAAGTAGATAAAAACAATGTGTGCTAGAACATTATATTATATCTGCGGAGAAAATTTGTGATTTACATATCTTCTGCATCCAGACTCCCGCTTGTGTATTCTTTCTATAAAAATTTAAAATATGAATTTTACAATTTTATGCAAATATAACCAGAATATACGGAATTCGAAATGTACTATGTAGCGCATTACGTTAAGTTGTATTTTGTTCAAGCAGTGGTGGCTCAGTGGTGAGAACCTCGGACTTCGGAATCGATAAGTCGGGGTTCGAGACCGTGCAGGAAATAAATTGATTTTTCAATTTATCTGCGCATGTGGATAACATCACCACTGCTTAAACGGTGAAGGAAAACATCGTGAGGAGACCGGCATGTCCAAGAATTAAAAGTTCGACGACATGTGACATCTGCCAACCCGCACTTGGCCAGCGTGGTGGATTATGGCCTGAACCCTCATAGGAGGCCTGTGTCCCAGCAGTGGGAACATATATGGGCTGATGATGATGATGATGATGAGTATTTTGTTTTGAAATTTGGTGCGTTGAGGGAGTTTGTTAATATTTTACAAAAGTACAATTTTTCAATTCTCATATAGTCAAGACCAACACCACAAAGACCATTGGTTCTAAGTTAAACTACCTATAATCCATTCGATACGCGGGTCCATCAAGTATACTCGTATATAATTTTTTAAACACAATGACACTGCAAGTATTATCTATATTTTCTGTGTCATTTTCGTGAAAGTAACTTTGTCTGCCTGTCTTTTAATCACGCCAAAACCCTTGAAACGATTTGAAAGAAATTTGGTTTGAGATCCGACATAGGACATAGTATAAATTATTTTCTGGAAATCCCAAAGAAACGGAAACTACGCGGAGAAAAACTCGGGACTGTCTCCTTTCCTATGTCTACGCGGGCAATGCTCCGTGTGGAAAACTAGTATTATAGTATTATCTTGTGTTTGATTTTACGCGAGTATTATACATTTAGAAATTAAAAACTTTTTAACGAATTTTAAACGCGATTTATTCATTATATTATTAACCCGACGTTTCGAACACTTTACAGCGAGCGTGGTCACGGGGAGAAGTCTCCCCTTCGCGTTTAAAATCCGTTTAAAAGTTTTTAATTTCTAAACTAGTATTATATGAATGGTTATCTCTTGTTGTACCTTCTTGATTATCTATAGCATTGTAAGGTAATTCTTTCAGACTCTTCAATTCCGCTTGTTAGTTTAACACAAAGGGATTCCTATGCGTCTTATCAAATAGCCCCGGTATTGGTGCAATATAAATAACTTAATAATTGCTATTATTCTTAATTTTATAACAGTTTACGTATATAAACGTTTTACTTTTCAACCGTCTTCAAAAAAGAGGAGGTACTCAATTTGGCAGATTTTTTTGGGTTAGTTACCTTAAAACTTTCGAGTGGCTGATTTTGAAGATTGCTTTTTTTAAAAAAGCTGACGCCTCCCGTGCGGTTCTATCTAAATTTAGTGTAGTTATAACTATTTGAAGGTATCGTTTTTTGCTTGAAATATTGATTATGATAGATGTGGTTTTTATAACACAACTGGCTGCGCCCCGCGGTTTCACCCGCAAAAGTGCGTATCCCGTAGGCGTATCGGAATAAAAAGTTGCCTATTCGTTGCTTCGTTGCATTCGGTTCAGTAGTTTTTGCGTGAAAGAGCAACAAACACACACACATCTTTACAAACTTTCGCATTTATAATATTATTATTAATAGGATTAGTTTTTTTTTATAATAGATCAAGCAGACATTTGACCACAGGTCTACTTGATGGAAAGTAGAAGTGATCTAGGTGGTGACATGTCTGCTTGAGAGAAACCTATTCACTGTCGCCTTGAAAACATCCAGATTATAGTAGGATTAGAAATTATAAATTATACAGATATTTTGTCTAATGCAGCTTTTAAGTACAAAAATCGGAAGTGTTGAGGCTTGCAAACACACTTTTTAGTTCTAGCTCTTATCTTGGCACAGAATAAAGTAGCAATGAATGCGTATGTATGAGGTGGTTGCGGCACGCTCGAGCTCATAATGGAGTGTTGCGGTTCTATTTAAAAACTGACTTAATGGAACTCATCTTTATAATGGATAACTTTTAGTCATCAATAATATTTCTTCACTAATATATGATTGATAAAATAAAGCACATTTATACACACACGCCTTGATGGTTATGTATAATTTTTATGTGTATTTTATGTATTTTACCTTTATTGTTTTACAGGATATTCGCAGTATTGGGGTATTGGTTGTTAATCGCTTAAAATTTTTTCAAGTGTTATCAATGTATCAATAAAACATTACGTTCAAAATTTGGATAATAATAATAAATATAGGTTTGTATTTGACTTTATAATTATAATTTTAATCAGAATTGTATGAAAGTTGGTAGGGAGACAGAATATAACATGAATAAGCACATAGGCTACTTTCTACTCAGGTACCACGTGAGTAAAATATAAATTGAATGGAATATAAATTGATATAAATTGATGGCCACGGAATGAAGCCTGTACATACATTGTTATTCAACTAATAGACAGTTTAAATAAAAACAGGTTTTCCAAACTACCGCAACAAGATCCCCGGTACAATAGGTGTCGCTGTAGTTCTAAATGCATGGCATTATCTGTGGAATAATTCCACTCCTGGCCTGCACTGCGAGTCCTGGATGTAATTAATTATACTCCATGTAGGCAGTTTGGTTTTACAGCGACGATAATTTACTCCTCATGTAGGTTATATTTTAAATGCATGCTTTATTTATTTTAGTCTTATCTGGTTACTGGTTGACCGCCTCCTTGGTACAGTGGTTAACGTGTGAGCATAGAACCGAGGGGTCCTGGGTTCGATTCCCGGTAGGGACGTACGAAAATAAAATGGAGGAGGCAGGAGAATGTAGGAGCCAGATCGAGACATTTTCGACATAGAAGACTGATCACCTACTTGTCCATAAAGAAAATCAATCAGTGAATCTGATGTATATCATCTGCCCCATACCCCACTAGGGGACTCAAGACTTCACTTGGTCACTGGTTGTTTCAGAGATAAGCAATCAAGCACATCACAACAATAATATACGCAAACACACAAACAATTTAGCAATTAACAGTATCGATATATCTATTTTTAGATTGTACTCCGCCGATCTCATTTAATCCGTGTAAATTTGGTGTAACCAATATAAGTATCTATATAATATATGTATATACTGATGTAGGGTGTAGGTGTATAGAATAAAACATTTTATATACGTACTGAATTATGGTAATTGTATGGTATTTATACACAGATTTTATTTGTCAGGTAGGAACCCAATAGCTCAAAAAATTTTATCAATTTTACTAGCTGACATACAGATTAACGAAAAGCAATTGATTACATGCCATATTATCTACACGATATTATTTAAAATCGCACATAAATATATATAAAAAACCGGAGCGAGATATGGGAGTATACTTCCACTCTCTCGTAAAATATTTTTCATTATAAATGAAACGATCATTTTTGGTTAAGTCTCAGTGGATGGTAAACTCTCTTCAGGTTAAGCATCATTATGTACGGTCAGTGTTATGATGGGTAACAGCTTCATATTAAAGTATATCCAATTTGTTCTTAGAGAACTGTTATCACAGCTTGATTTAATTTCATCATAAAATATTGGCCATTAATCAAACGATAAGACGAAATTATCTTAATTTAAACATTAATATGATTTGGAGTCCCTTATTTTATATACAAGTCCTACTTTCAATCCTTACTAACATTTTAAATGTGAAAATAACTCTCTTTGTCTGTCTCTACTTCAAGTTGAAAGCACTAAACCGATTGAGGTGAAATTTGGTTATAGTTTGCGAGCCGCGAAAGGATATAAGGTTTGATGGATTTTTATCCAGGAAATGAAGGTGAAACCGCATTCTGTATATGATAAATATATTCCGTAAGACAACTGAGAACAATGCAATTGTCATCAGCAATCTAAATGAAATAAATATTTAAATCGCAACTACTTTCAAATTCCATTCTACACATTGATTGAGTCACATGAAGGCAAATCCCTGTTTGTCTTGCCTGACGAGTTGTTTGCGTAGTGAACGAGCTTTATCGAATAAGGAATGAATGTTATAAATACATTTGCTAACAACTACTATACGATATATGGATGATTTGTTTGCATTTGTATGAATGATTTAAAACGTTATCGTTTATTGAAAACAATTCCAATATAATATTAAAATCATGTTATATTTTGCTTGCCTACTTTAGTATTATATCTTTTTAGCCGTCAGAAAATAACCAAACTTACGTCACAAAATGCCATAGTGCTAGAATTTAATGCAATTATTTTGTCTTCAAAGAAATTCCCCCATAAGAAAGAAAGAAAACACGTTTATATGGACACATACACACAAAAAAGAAAGAAAGCAATAGAGGTCACTTATTTAGATGCCATAACGTGACATAATAATTTAACACAATTTTTTTCATACTATTAATACACTATTATTCTAAGTTCATGTCGAGATAAAGCCGGGTTCCTAGATGGATGGATCAGTAACCCAGGACCTCTGCGAGACGGATTATCGGACCAAACCAAGATTAATTACCGTGGACTCTAATGCAGATGGATACTTTAGTTTTTCGATAAGAAATATTAAGTGTCGGAGCGGATATATTGGACGGTTAATCGGGATAAAAGGTCGGTTAGTTTTTCTTTTGGGATGTTTGCTAGAACAATTACGAGTTAGTTTGTTGGAATTTTTGTTGTTTTTGCGCTTACAGGTTATGATTAGGATAAAGTTATGTTTATGCTTGGGACCTAATATTGCATGGCTTAATTTAATGACGACGGCAGACACAAACAATATTCCCTAATAATATAGTGCGAAAATAATTTTATCTGTCTGTCTCCTTTTAAGCACTGAACCGATCGAGGTATAATTTGGTAAAGAGATATTATGAGACCCGAAAAAGGACATAGGATAGTTTTATCCCGTAAATTTCACGCGAAATATACGACAAACTTGGACCATTTCACGGGCAAAGCCGCTGGCGGAATACTAGTGTAAAATAAAATAACACAACTACGTCTTGGCAAAACAATATGTTGCGAAATAATTTATTACGATTGAATGTTACATTAATTACCATTTGTTATTTTACTTATCAAAAGCTTCCCAAACATTGTCAAGTTTCATACATTTCCTTGACACATCTCGCTATAACTTGTATTTCGATATAACCAATTTCAGGCTTATAAGAAAATGTCCACGGATTTATATGCCAATCATTTGTTATAAGAAAAATAAAAATACATTTATTCAGGATTTGTTTAAGCGTGAAATAGGGTCACATCACGTCACCGCAATGAAGATATTGAGCCAACAAGGGTCTGGAATGGTTGAAATTGTAATTAAATTTTGAAAACTTTTATTTACCCCTGATTTGCAAATTGGATTGTTCATACAACCAATTTTACATACGAACGTGGGTTCCATCTAATTGGATGAATACATCGAATACATTATGAGATGTGTTCAATGTTAGAAATTTTTAACAAGCCTATTTATGAAAAATAACCATGATATTTATTTAAAAAATACAATCATCTATAATTATCTTACTCTCTCTAATCCTACTAATATTATAAGACGTAATGTATCGAATTTTATATGTCTGTAGGGAGTAATCTTTGAAAGAACTGATCCAATCATGAATATTCTTTCACAGAGGAATCTACAATTGAATATAGGCCTTTTTTCCTGAGTGAATAAAGTGTAAATCCTAAATTTTAAAATTAGGCACATTAAACCGAAAGAGTAGAAAGTAAATTGATTGCTGGGGCGGGATAACGAGTGGCCGAGAGGCTAGGCGTTGCCACAGTATGGCAAAAGGACACAGATTCGAATACCGCCTCGTTATACATTTTTTTCTAATCAAAATTTTTCTACATACAATATGTTTAAAGTCTTACTTAAGTATCTCGTAATTGAAAAAGTTTAAATGTGCATTTGTAAATATCGTATTTATTATATTACATTGATCGAAAACTTGTGTTTCTATACGATCCCGCCATGTATCTAATTATTGCCGAAGTTTATTATCAACAAATAAATTTAATGGAGAAATCAATAATGGACATATTACTATTATTTAAACGTAGATAGCGTATTAATACTCGAATTCATATTGCTATAATAGTACAAATAGCTTTCATTGTTTCGTGTCAGTTATGTACAGATTAACTGAGTAATAGTAATTCTGTAAATGTTCTGAAATCACGATAAAAAGTGAGTTACGTTCATTTTACTCATCTAAAAACCAATTTCAGAACCCATCACGCACATAAACACTTTAAGAAACCCGAAAAGTAATATATTGCGTCAGTTTATATAAGATAATTGTATTGAGTTTGCGTTTCGAGCGTGTAGATTTTCAGTAATATTCACAAAAACGTATTTTACTGAATATACTGTTATGCTTATTGTAATAAACTCAATACGATACAATATGTGTCATAAGAAAGACTACAAACTTTTCTTAAACACATGTTATAATAACAATCTTAAAATATCTTATATCTTTAAACGGGCAATATATATATAATTAGTATCTCGGAATCGGCTCCAACGATTTTCATGAAATTTAGTATCTAGGGGGTTTCGGGGCGATAAATCGATCTAGCTAGGAATCTTTTTAGAAAATGTCATATTCGTGTTTTATTCGTGTTTTATCGAATTAAACTTACTTTTTTAACAAATAGGAGGCGTTTGAGTAGTTTATTATGACTCTTCCTGACATCTATTGGCGAATAATAATACTTAAATATAATTTCCAAAAAACACAATTTATAAATAAAAACAAAAAAAAAATACCGAGCAAAGCTCGGTCATCCACGTAGCAAGCATCCAGGTAAGAATGACGACTACCCGGGTGAAGCCGGGGCGTGCAGCTAGTTAATTATAAATACAACAGATTTTAAAGCATAATGTTATTTGACGAATATCCAAAGTTCTTTATTAGCATTAACAAGTGAACACAGTAACTATAAAGACGTTCGAGACGAGGATTATATGGTACGTATTCTATTAAAATATCTGTGTAAGTAACACACACACGTACATCAATGTCTTACCCCCCATTACACCACTAATCGCATAGGATTCCGCGCTGATGCCTCTAATTAATAGCTTACGTGTTCTGGTAAGTCTGAGACGGTGGAGTAATAAAATGGAAGTTCAAATGTAAATAACGTATGTTTTGAGATGATTGCGAGATGGGATTTGCTAATCCTATTTGGTGCGGATTTTTGTAGGAAAGATATTTAATATTAATTGTTAACTATTATTTGTGCTTGAATGGACCTACTTTTTTAATGAAACTTGGAAAATATTATGAATGAAACGCAAACATCATTCTTTATTATAGCATTCTTTATATGGGTTTAACTACAACGCTCTGATTAGTTATGATACTTTGATATATTTTTGATCATGTTTTTAGACCTAAGTTTCAATAAAAAAGAATTGTTTTATCTCCGTTTTCAGAAAAGAGCCATCTAGAGCTACACTGAAGAACCAATTCATTTTCACATTTTCTCCGGGTCCATTCAAAAGAGTTTCCACAAAAACACGTCCAATAAATTTTAATAAGTTATCTTAGTTTTATGTAGATGACGCTTGTTTTTAAAATCCTTTGCATGAAAATAGATAATATACACATAAAACTATGTCATGTCATGTCCTATATGTTGAAACAATCTAAATTTTATAGCTAGTGAATATATAGATGATGAGATGCTTTAAAATCGTCAATATCTTTGTGGTTAAATGTGCTGTTTTAATTGTAATTGATTATGATGGATAATATCTCCCAATAACCCTATTCTTATTGACTGTATTCAAACTGGTTTTAACGCGCTTTAACTTTTTTCACCCTTATGTCTAAATGTAACCACTTAAATTGGATAGATTTAATTCAAACTTTATACGCTTATAAACGTTCTGTAACGATAGAATTATTTCATGAGTTTATCTTATTATCCTGATTACGTACAGTATCGCCAGGATTAAATAATATCCTAGCATAAGTGTGTAAGAGCAAGTGAGATAATTTAGTTGATCCAATATTTAAACATGATTTTTTTACTAGATTTATTATTTTAAACATTTATTTCTTCTATATTTATCACAATGCATTTAAAAATTAGAGCAACTTGGTCTCAATTTCGCTGAATCGAAAGCATTGCATCGCTTCATTCATGGATTTCACCTTCATCCATTGAAACATCCAGCGACCTTCTGTCGGCGATATCATATTGATGATAAGCACAGGCATGCGCGTCGTGCGTCGCGCATGCGTATAACCATTCACAAATATTGTGTACATGGAGTAGTTTTTTCTCTAGGAACTTGTCAAGCTTCAGTAATATACTTCTATAACTTTCCATTTTTGAATTGCACGTAGATAATTAGTGATCTCATATAATTGTTTAAATCGTCAATTTTCATACTGCAATTCGTGTACAAAATGTTTTGCTTGATTTAGAAGGTTTTAAGAAGTCGTGTATTAATAGGCTATCACATTAAATTTCAAGTAAAGTGAATAACTAGTGAATTGGCTTCCATCAACAGGTACGGTTTTTTGTTTACTTATTGTCGTTTGACTGTTAATATATGTACAATCTATACGGTGAAATGTAGGCGTTACTCCAGACAGACCGCGTGGGCGTATCATCTCGCAGACGATGGTAAATAATTTCTAGTTCAAAGAACGCATCTCGTTTCGTGCTTGACCCCTTGTAGTACAAACAATTTCAATCGATATAATTTAAACGTAAATAGCTCATTGAATTTCGCATGATATCTTCATATAATTATTATGATCAGATACTGATTCACTTTCTACGATTAATAGACAATTTTTATATCGATTCTTCATTTGGTGATGTATCCGTGAAAAGAAATATATAAGTAGGTACTCATCGGAAAATTTACACGTTATATTTTGATAGTTCTTGAATCTTTGACAGTTTAGTTGTTAACTGGTATCAATACATACGAAGTATTGGATTCTAATAAAAAAAAACTAAAACAGGAATTGAATACCACCACCTTTTTTAAGGTAGTTACTATAGCAGCGATTTTTAGTTTAGTTATAAGCAATCACAAAGCATAGTTAAAATATTATCTATCTTTACAATGATATTGAGGTGGTGTTGAAGTTACATAAAATCAATATTAGCTTATTGAGAGCTACGTTTTCGGGTCGCCGCTCACGTCCCATATACGGTAACAAGAGAATATTAAGGATGACTTCAAACAGAACATGTCATAGATTTTTAAAAAAACTAGAATAAAACCAGCCATTCTGCATATATAATTTATATATATGCTTGTTAGAGAAAATTAGGTTTAAGGTTTAAGCAATTAGGTATTCGTGTACTGCATTTTTCTTTCTTAGATGCTGATAAAGGTTTTTTTTTTCATATTATATTCGTGTCACAATAGGCACTGAACACACAAACCTAATAACTGAATTCGAGGATTCTTTTCATTTGTGGAAACGATGGCCATTTGCACAGCACATATCGATAAAGTTTGTCAATCATACAATGACATAATAGCAAAACACTAACTGTAGTTGCAGGTTTATTTATTCCACCATTACGATCCTTAGTTTTTCTGTACTTTCATGTCAAACACCTTATGAAAATACTAGCTTTCCGCCTAAGATTTCGCCCATACCCCTATCATACCATATGCATAGTCAATGAAAAAAAGTTCAGGGCTTTCTCTCAATTGTTTCCGTTGCTGTGAGGTTTATGAAAACTACCCTCTGTCCATTCTCAGGTCCCAAACTATACCTTTGATTAATTGAATACACATCGGTTAAGTGGTTTGGACGTTACGAACAGAGAGAGAGAGAGAGATATAGACACTTTGGTCATTTCATAATAGTAGTAGTTATTCCTCAAAACGGAAATCATCTGCTTAAATAGGAAAATGAATAGTCGTTGTGATACAAAAAAAAACAAAAATTAAAGAGGTTTTTACCACCACATATACACTGCGCTTTATATGAAAACTCTTTTATGTTATTACTTCCAAAATTATTCAAATAACTAGCTGTGCCCCGCGGTTTCACCCGCGTAAGTCTGTATCCCGTAGGAATATCGGAATAAAAAGTTGCCTATATG
>NC_052113.1:3887317-3964105 GCF_012273895.1 Zerene cesonia | reverse complement strand
AGTAGTTTTTACGTGAAAGAGTAACAAACATCCATACATCCATACAAACTTTCGCATTTATAATATTAATAGGATTGCGTGCAATTTGAAATATACGTAATTTTTTATGTAAAGTTATTAAAACCTCTGAAGAATAGACTAACCTACTAAGGTTAGGGTAAGTTATTCTACAAAAAATATGCTTTAATATACACTCGATCGTCGGGTCATGTCGCCTACAATGATGTGGTTGCGGGTGATTGAATGACAGGGTTAGGGTAGATTACCTTTTTCGATGAAATTTACACATATAACTATTGTTAATGGAACCTATAGAAATCGCCAAATCGCTAAACTTCAGGCAGTGCATGTAATTCTGTTTTTTTTTTCTTTCGTACAGAGGAAGATACATCTTTTTATCCGATGGCCATGTGGTTAAAGATCAAGATGGTAGAATTAAAACTCTGGGCCGAAGACATTTAAAAACTTAATACCTATAATACAAACTTGCACAAAACGAGACAAAATCTTTCAGACAGACGAAAAGGAAATGTAAACCGTATGCAAACGTGACCGTAAATAGCGTTGTTATTTAAAAATAACACAGGTACAGAAATTTTGCTAGACTATATTCAGGATAAAAACACGATATCCTACGCAATTGCAAGTTTCTGTGGGCGGCTATGTTTTGAGAACAGAGCTAATAATAACACAAGTTGGACTTCTTAGATCAAATTTAAATAAATATTAATATCGGGTTCCTTCTGGTACATTTCAAATTATCTTAATTATTATTTGCAATTTGATTTTAAAACTTAAGGTTTTCATATTAAAGTACACTATTTTAAATGTTCAGGTTATTTTGAGAGGATTATTTATATTAGGAATAATGAAACACACAACTTTATACCCATCAATGAAGATTTAAAAATGTCTTTATTTGTGTGGTAAAAATATATTTATGGCTTTGAAGTACATAGTTTAGTGCAATGACTACTTAGGTCTGAAGAGCTGTAAGTCTGATATTTGCCGTGCTTTCCTCTCGTTTGCTATAAGAAAGTAACTATATTATATTCTTTTAACGTTCATAGAATTTCCCTCTATTGGTATTCGAACCTCTTGTTCACTGTTTATTGGTTCTATAATGTTTTTAGTTTTTATTTAGAAATTTAATCATACTTGCTTTATATTTTTAATCTATAGAAATGAAATATTATAGGTTTTGATGTAATTATGTAATATCAAGGACCAAGGTGAAATTGTGAATCATATCTAGGTTTACGGAACATCTGTCTTAATCTTAAATGAAACATGCTAAATTAGTAAAATAATAAATTACATATATAGTATAAAGTGGTATACTAAAATCGTGAATAGTAATGTTTGTAGCGAATTTAAAAACTGTTTGTCACCAGTAGTATCACAACCAAAAATATAAAATTATATGTTTGTGTCAAATGTATCGAAATGTGTGCAATGCGTTTTAACGAATTTTTGTACAGTACTCTTTAAAAATAATACAATTCATTTTCCTTTAATACTTGCTTTACTTGCTTTTGCCGCTTTTTTTAGGAAATTTTATGTGTATTAATATTTGTAACATGCTCACATAAACAATATGATTAATAATTACATAGAAAAAATCTATTTATAAAGTAAATAACGTTCTTCTCAAAACTTCCCTTATAAGAAAATAAGATAAAAAGATGTCTTAAGGGGACACTGTTTCTTGTTGTGTAGTCCAAGTTATAAGATATGGCCAATCGTAGACCTTCGGAATAATTACATTTATGACATTATTTTTATCAGTTTGGGGTGTTAATGATGGGTCATTACTTGAGAGAATAATAGAGAATAGGCTTAGTGTTGTCTTAGTCTGGACAAAGAAAATATAAATTTTTAAATTTGTTTGTTTTTAATTGCTAGAAATTTCGACTGTAAACATCGGAAATCTGGCTATGAATCATAACTTTGACGACATGCAACAGTGTGTGGATTATGGCCTTTTTTATAGTGGTAATATCGTGATTGTTTAGAAGCACCAATATGATATACACTAATACAATAGTATATAGGTTAAATGAACTTTATTGAACATTTTATTGTGGGAGTCGAGCACGCTTCGGCACGAATTGGGCCAGCTCGCACCGGGGAAGTACCACACCCCCACAGAAAACCGGCGTGAAATAGTGGCATGCCACTGTGTTTCGTACGGTGAGTGGGGGAGCCGGAGGCCCGTTTCCTTTTCCTCACCCGTCCTAGTCCATTCCTTCTTTCCAGTCGTTAATCCTTTCCTTTTCCCTTACCCCATAAAAGCGGGCAGCGCATTCACGGAGGTACTACCTTTGCGAATGTTTATGAGCGGTGGTGATCGCTTACCATCAGGCGAACCACCAGCTCAGCTGCCCGCTATGACATAAAAAAAAAAACAAGTTCAAATATTCTTTAAAATAAACGGTTTACGATCATAATACATACAAACTATACTTTTAACGTATTGACAACAAAATATGGATTGATGTGGTTAAAGTCTGAAATTCTAGTAAAAATACTCAAAGTTACCCAACTAATAAAATCATAATAAGAATGACACAAAATTATGGTCAAAAATTTCCGCAACTAAAAGTATAAAACTGAACAGTATTTTGCTGCATTAAAATATGATATACGATTATTAAACCAAGACATGGCTGATAAATTTTATAACAGTTCCACTTAGACCAGCGCTTTTACATTTTACGCAGTCTAGAACTGTTTCCCAGCTTTTCAGTCAGTTGCTGTTGGTGGCTCGCCTGAGGCGGTCGTGTCACATTTTATGTAATTTATAAAATAGTAAAAGCAGTGATAAAAATGGATTTAACAAAATTAAGACATTTTAGTCTGGATGAAGTAAGTTAGACTTGGGTGTTTTTATTTCTAATCGTTTGATTTTGGTGATTTTTAAAAACATATTCGCCAATTAATTATTATATATCATCATCGTGTATGTATGTATCAAGATACAAAATTACTAGATTATATGACAAGTTTTAAATATTCAAAATCAGAAATAAATAATTTAACAATTTTTTTGCAAAATTAATACAAATATAAAAGATGTATTTAATTATACTCTAAAATCATTTGGTTTAATAAAACTAATTATCAAAAAAATTAATATTCAAAACATAAAAAATAAAATATATATTGCTCTGAAATTGTAGTATAATATTTCATAAAACTTCAGTAGGCAATCATGAGGATTCAACAATTTTCTACCTGACCTACTTGAAAAAAGAAAAGAATGAAATATTTCAACTGAAAACCTTTTTAATACACTTTTTAATGCCTTTTAGATTTTATGCTGAAGTTCCATTAAAAGATTTTATAATACCTACTGGAAGCGTTATTAGTTCATCGCGGCCTTCTAATTATTTCCTCTTACATTTCCGATTTCCGATGTTATATGTGCACTATTGTTCTGTTTGAAACAAGAAAATGAGATATCTTTTAAGACGCTGAGAGTTAGTAAAGGTCTATCGTTGAATTACTGCACTGCACTAAAGGCAAAGTCTAGCCGAGTAATCTTTCCTCGCTTTGTGTCATATTCTAAAAATACTATGCAATTTCGAGATTTAATTATATAATCTCTCTTCATTTTGAGTTTTGTATAGATTTCAATGGACATTATCTTCTTTGTAGCTTAGAATGCGTAATATTTTAAATCATTAATTTTTTAACGTCTTATTTCATGTGAAACTATAAATATAACATTATATTTCATTGTCTGGACAAAAATCGAATCCACAATATATTAAATAACACATAAAATAATTGACAAAAAGGAGTTTTTAAGATACGTATGGAATATTAAGCTTAGCTTAAATTGAATTCTGCCCCAGGCGTCAATGCGAAGTGGAGCGCTAGCAGCAATGGAGGCAGAACCCGACCTCAGCACCTTTGAGAATAAGTCCGGATTGGCTGAAGATATGAAATTCCTCGCATCAATGCCGGAGCTGTGTGACGTCACGTTCTTAGTGGGCGACACAAGAGAGCCGGTGTGTGCTGTTAAGGCAGTATTAGCAGCCAGGAGCCGGTGAGATTTGAATAATACCATCAATTCACGGTTCTGCGAGCATAATACGTTACACTGATACGCTATATGTGAGCTTATGTGTGTTTCTTGTATACGCTTAGATGAACATGGAAATGAAGGAATGTGACATAATATTTGAGTATTACTATTGAAATTTACTGAAATATTTAATTTTTGTTGTTGAACATTTTTAAAAGTAACCAGTCTCCCTTTAGAGAAATAGGAATTAGGTACCTTACTGACCAAGGTAGTGTTTTATCATAAGAGGGGGAACAGTTTAACTTTCAAACTGTTATTTTCATATTTGTGAATGAATTAACTAAACATCAAACTTTGAATGCCTCAATTTTAATTAATCAATAGAACTATGTACTCTTCTATGAACCGGTATCAAAGATCTTTAGAATTTACTATTTTTAGATATGTACATTTCTTGCTCTACACATAGCTTTGTATTCTTCACAGACTCTTGAGAGCTTTTACAATCGCATTTTCTTATAAAGTGTTCGTTCCAGTCTCTCAAAGGCAAGAAAAATATGAAGAAAGACTTCGATAATGCAGATTTAATGGACGTAATGATGTACAATGCGTTATTACTAGCATAAAAGCATGAATAAAATATGGAAGAGAAATTCTCGAGTATTTTATATTGAAAGATCTTAGTCTAATTACATACTACATTAGTTTTCAGATAAAAATAGCATTTTAAATTACTGTCTAGCTTGAAGTACAAGCCAATTACAGATGAAAAACAGATTTTAAAGTCTCATGGAGATTCAGAGACTTCGCAAGAATGCTTTGTAAACATTTCAGTCCTAACTGTTTGAAATATTTCAACCCATACCACGAAATTATCAGAGTTAAAATATTACAAAGTTTTGATCAACAATGTTTTAATTAACACGCTGGTGCTTGTAATTATTTAACATGTTAACAAGTTATATCTGTATTAAATTATCGATTATAATTTCTCAGTATAGTAGATAAAAAGGTTAGAAGTAAATGTGGGTACAATCGAAGTGCTAGATTATTCTATTATTTTAAATCTGGTGGATATGTCGTACTTACAGATGAACATTTTAGTGACTTTGTAAAATATACGTTACGCGTAACTTCGGTATTGATAGCTTATGCCAGAATGATTTCAGTTGAAAATAATAACCATAATATTTACACCCGATTCTTACATAATTGTTCTCGACAATTATATTATAACATATAATTATATGTTACATCAACGTAAATGACCAATACACTTGAATGACATTATACAATTCTAACAGGGTATTCCAAAAAATGCTATACCAAGCACCAAGCCCACAGAGAAAGAAAGAATCAGCACCACGCGAAAACAAGCTACGTCTCTTCTTGAAGCGATCCTCCGAACCCCTTCTGAACCTGCAAAACGCCGCTCAACAGGTAAATCAATACCATCAAAGCCCATCATCATTCATCCATTAGATCTAGTAGATGATTGTACCTACCTGAATTATTGTGAAAATTATTCCAACCGTGTAATTGATTTGTATCTACCAGTAATCCAATTCTGAACCACTGTTTCGTGCGAGCTTGTTATATAGTGAGTTTAACATATAACGTGCTAACTACATTAATGATACTAAAACGCCATACACGTCATAACCTCTCGAAACCATCTTTACTTTTTTTAAATATCCTTCATTCATTTGATCAAAAGAATTATTAGCCGGTTGTACAGTACGATATTATTATCTGTATTAAGATTATTTGATCCGTTGAATTTATCTTCAAGTTGGTGGGCCTTTGTGTATTTTCTACAGCTCTGAGATAAGTATAATTCGGTATAAAGGTCTTTTCTGTTATTCAAATGTAGTGATTGGTTGATGAAGTATTATAGAGGCGTTTTTAACACTTATATTATGTTCACCGCAGAGATCAACTTTCGCGCAACAATTGGCACCAATACAAGAGGTAAAATCAAAATTGACGATGTCGTAGGTGATTTTGGATCGATGATTTTTTCGGTGTTTATTCTGTACAGTTTTTAAATTTTACACATCGTAGACTTTTTATATTTACAACAGCAATGAGTATATGGAGATGACGTCATTTTTATTATACTTCTGCATGATTTTTTTTTATGTTAGTTTAAAGTTTTTCGATTTGCAAATATGCTATTGGTGTTTAACAATTTACGATTTGGTCACAGCTGCTTCGAATTATACTTTTATTATAACAATCGATTAATGATTTCTTTTTTTTTTCATACAGCACTTGAATGTTCTAATGCTTTAGTAATTTTGTCTAATTTCAATACTTATAATATAATGATAAAAGTGGAGTATGGACTGAATACTTTTTTACTTTGGTTTTTAGCTAAGCTTCAAGTGTATTGCTCGATACTTATATTTTTAATCTAAAGAAATTATACTTATCACTAGATATGATATTTCGTATCTTTACATTTTAATACTACCAATATAATATAATATACCACATTTATGAAATCTTCAACCGTGTGAGAACAATTTGTTATATTAACAAAAATAATTATTAAACCGTTAGATATTTTACGTAGGTACGTTGCGTTTCGGTAACATAGCGAGGCTCAATAAAGACCTACCCAAGGGCCAGAGAATTAAATTAAATTTTATGGAACAAGAATTACGAATTACTTCTTATCTAGCTAAAACATTCTCAACTATTGAAACAGTATATCTGTAAATATGTTTACATAAATATGTACGAGTAATTATTAATGCTTTCTCGTATCAGCCATCCTCACAACAACATCAGACCCTGATCATCGAAGAGTTTGAGCCAGATGTCTTCCGTCAGCTGATCGAATACATCCATACAGGCTGCGTCACCCTTCAGCCAAGAACATTGCTTGGTAAGTCAGTTGAAAATTATTTGATGATGATCACTAACACTTTTTTTAACAATAGATGCTTAATTTATTGTTTATAAATTAAGTAACGGTAAAAATTTAGTGGTTCAAGAACCTCCTCCTATTTTGGAGTCGGTTAATATTATTTCTGCTCGTTGGAATTGTCTTTTACTTTGTTACTATTGGTTTTTGCTGTAAAATCCTAAAATTATAAATGCAAATTGTGTTTGTTGTTTTACGGTACCATTTTGTGTCTGATGATAGTCATTTATGGCTAGGAAGTGATATATTATATAGTACGCTACCAAAACCTCCCCCATCCCTCAAAAACCAATAACTCCATATTTATTTGAATAAGATTTCAACATCGATTATTCCTTATCTTGTGGACGTTGCTTGACATTGCCAATTAAATTACGTAGGATCAATCTCGTTATTCCAACATTATTATTTCGCTGAAACAGTCGGGCGCAAACATTCAATTACAAGTTATGAAGCAGTTGTATTTGCAATCAGAAATCAAGTTCGCTGGAGCACGGCTTTCGTCAATTTACGTGAACAAACAAATGTAACGTAAGGAAGGTTTTGTATAGTTATTTGTGTATACTGACGACGTTTTCGAGAAAATTGTTTCTCGGCTATCTGCGCGAACCATTTTCTCTATCATCAAGCTATATTGCGTAGTTTTTTGACTCACAATGTTATACGAACATATAAAGTAGACCAGGTTTATTTTTACTATGGGATAGTTTTTGTAGTAAGTTGTATATCGTTAAAATTGAACAAACAAGGAGGGAAACATAACAAAGATTAATTAATAATATTGTAATGAAACAAGCAACTATTGTACCATGACTTTTCAATTCGTATGGTCCTACGTACAGTTATAACATTTACCACCGGTTCGGAAGGCAGTTTCTACAGAGAAGAGCCGGCAAGAAACTCCGTAGTTGCTGTTTTAAAATATCAATTTTACATTTTAATTTCGTAATCGATATTGCAGAGTTAAAGTCTCTGTTCTTAATATAAAAGCTGGATTTGTTAATACTTTCCAGTATCCTCATGCTAGATATCTCTTTTTACACCACGTTAAACATCGATTAATTTCCAATCCTTGTTTTTGACAGTGCCAACAGAAAGATTTAAGAAGAATTGATTCGGTCATTCCAACGAAAATCGGGCGAAATTCAATTTCCGATGTAAAAGCTTTAAGAGGGTGAAAAATATTATCGATTATGGAACCAATTTGATGGAAACAAAATAAATTCCTATGTTGATTGTTTTGTTTTGTTTTCTGTTTCGATAAAAACAACAAAGCCGTTTCAATTTGGTTTTTACCTATTTTTATATTATATTATTTACTAAGGCCAACAAATATAACATTAGATTTTTCTTAATTTATTTTTCTTATTTATATTCAGAATTCATTGAATTATTTTTAATAGTCTACTTAAATGTATTACGTAATGTGTTTAAAATAAACAACATTATTGTATATTTTCACAAAAGTGATTTGTTGAAAACAAAGAAAATTGAAGCGAGTTTACGAAAGTTTCATGCGGGCGACTATGTGCGTGTTGAATATCCACACCGCGTATGTAAAGCTTTAATACGGATTGTATTAAATTATGTAAATAATGACTAATTACAAATATTATCCCATAGTCTAACTCTCAATCTCGCTATTACGCATTGTTTATTACGACAATTTTCATGATAAACATCACCTATATTATGATTCATATTCCGCTTGAATATAATGCAAACAATTCCGTTTATTAGTTGTGTTCATTCACACATGCTCAGCGGTTCTATCAAAATAAACAGTGCGTTAAATTGAAATTCAAAATTGCTTGTAACTGCCCATTGACCGGAAGCAGTTCAGTCATGTTTATTCATGTAAATTCATATGTGACTTGATTTAAATGTTTGATTTTATAACAATAGCTATATAGAAGCAATATTTTACGGGGTAGTTCATGTGTGTAATATATAAGTAACATCTACAATACTTTTTTTGTGGGAATCGACTACACTTTGGCAGATATTAGGCCAGCTCAAAGCTGGGAACGTACCACACCCCCACAAAAGACCGACGTGAAATAGCATACTACTGTGTTTCGTTCGGCAAGTGGGGGAGCTGGAGGCCCATATCCTCTTCCTTAACCTTCTCAGTCGTTTCCTTTTTTCCTCTCTTCAATCCTTTTCTAATCCTTTTCAAATTAGCAGTCGGCAATTCATTTGCAGGGGCGTAAGGTCTGTAACCTTACGCCTCAACAAATGTTCATGGGCGGTGACGCTTACAATCAGGCGACCCACCAGCTCCATTGCCGACTATGATATAAAAAAACAGCCCAATAAAAGATCGACGTCAAATAGTAACATATAAGTGCTACTGTATTTAGTACAGTAAGTATGAGAGCCAGCGGCCTATATCCTTTTGTCACTATTCCTATTCCCTGAATTATTCCCTCCGGAAAACCTGTATGTATCCTCTTTCCTTTTAAAATCTTGAAATCTTTTTATAGAGGCGTTATATCTGCGAATGTGGATGGGTGATAGAAATATCTTTCCATCAATCAAACCAGCTCCGTAGCCAGCTACAGCATAAAAAATGTGAAAATGATATTTAAATTTTATACGCGTGTTCGAAAGCGCAGTCGCGACTTATTAAAACCTGAAGCATAAATGAATAAAAATCTTATAATGATCTAACGAAAGTTATCGA
Source organism: Zerene cesonia (assembly GCF_012273895.1). Classification (NCBI taxonomy): domain Eukaryota; kingdom Metazoa; phylum Arthropoda; class Insecta; order Lepidoptera; family Pieridae; genus Zerene; species Zerene cesonia. Next base: position 3,954,454 of record NC_052113.1, on the reverse strand, counting down.
ATATTGCAACAGTAAAATTGCTTTCATAAGCTCGGGTATGAAAACCAATCACGATCGTATGTCATAAAATATTATAGCATTACGAAGCGCGGGTTTGCCGAAATTTTTACGACCTTTCCTAGGTTATCAAGCCTTTTATAATGTTATATAATGCATATAATGCATTTTTCTCCTCGTAAGAAATTGATTTAAGTACATAATTAGATTTGGGTCTAGATAGCACGTGCATTTTTGGGTACCTAGCCAAACTCAATCGTTTTGGTGTTAGTCTCAATAGGCCTTTTACTAGTGACTGGTTCTTTAAATCAAGATGAAGGATTCCGCTATTAATTTTAGGAACAACTATATTCTGTATCAATTTGTCATCTCAAGGATTAGAGGAATTAATCATAAAAGAAAGAAGTATTATTAAAACTTTAATATCTACGTAATATCTGATAAAAAAATTAAAAAGTTATCTTTTCTCTGTTCTACAGTTAATCTTATCGTGATTCATTTTAATTGCAAATATAAAAAAGTAATTCCTCGTTCCCAGCTGAAAGCGTTTACGAAATCGAGTCTCGAATCTTGAAAAATCTTAATCAAAAAGTTCCAGATTCCATCGAGGGTGAAAGAATTCAATCGTGAGGCCGATCGATCCAATCTGCCGTCACTAATCTATTTTAATATCGAGTGAAGTACTTATAATTGAATATCTAGAGGCACACTAAACAGATTACAGTTTAAATGAATTTACTTCACTTGCGTTGCTTTCGCGGTAAATTCAATTACAGTTTATGCATGCTTTAATTGACGTTGCGCGTACGTGTTTACTTACATATATAGACAAAGTTGTGTTATTGGCAATGATGGTATTATTTATCCGAGTACTATAGGAACAATTTGTATTTCTATTTTTTTATGTCATAGTCGGCAATAGGGTGGGTCGCCTGATGGTAAGCGCTACCACCGCCCATGAACATTTGGAGAGGTGTAAGGTCGAATGCAGACCTTACGCCTCTTCAAATGGTTTGCCGACTGCGAATTGGAACGGGATTAGGTTCCGATTAAAGGGAGGAATAAAGGAAAGGACTGGGAATGGTAAGGAAGAGGATATGGGCCTCCAGCTCCCCCGCCCACCGAACGAAACACAGCAGAATGGTATTTCACGCCGGTCTTCTTGGGGGTGTAGTACTGCTCGCCAATTCGGGCTGAAGCGTGCTCGACTCTCACATACAAAATCCATATATATATATATATATATATATATATATTATTTATTTATCCGAGTATATGGATTATTGTGTTTTAGGAATGCCGGATAATTGGCTGGCATTTGAAGAAGTATTGAAAAGGTGGAAATGTACACAGCTTTAGTGAAAGAATAGGTTTGCGATTGCATTTTCTTGCAGCAGTGCTTATTTTCTATTTTCTGTACATAATAATATACTTCTGATGAGTTTTTTGAATACGCTAATCTTAGCAACTGCTGGACCGAATTCAAAAATTCTTCCACCTGAGTGCTATATATATAGTATGTATAGTCTATGTTTAACACGCGAGGAGCCGGGCGGACCATTAGCCTATATCTAAAACGTGTGGTTTTTTCCTATCAAAACAATTGTATATTATGAAATATAATATTAAATCATATCATATCTTTTATCTTATATTTTATGTGACATTAGTACAATATTTTTAAGTTTTAGATATATTTCCATGTTTCTTATTAAAAATGAACACTCGATATTTCCATACATTCCCAATTAGTGTTAATTGCTGCAAGATGGTACAAAGCTAGTGTAATGTTATTTGATAGCCTTAATCTACTTTCTGTGAACGATACACCAATTAATTTTCCATTAGTGCACAATTTAATTGTATTATAAACATGCACAAAGCGGAGTTCTCTTTGTCAAATAAACTTACGCCAAGAACACGTTTCGTTCTGTAAATTACAAGACTAAATATCTTTCAAACTTTACGTCGTCAAACTTTTTCAATTCCGTCTAGGACAATAAACAAAAGTGGCAGTTTCTGAGAGTATTCATTAAACTAATTTGATTTAATATTAATCGCCGCAATCTCTGTTAATTTCTAATCTCCTATATAGTTTTACATTGATTCCATTGTTTTAAATCTTGTACACTTGAAGAGTAATCCTTTCTTCAGTCCAACAGCTTAAAAAAACAGAAAATAGATTTAAAAAATTTGCTATTTATTGACATAATATTGTAAACTTTTCATTACATTAATATTTATTATTCAATCAACAGTGTATGACTTTTTTCTATGTAACTTTTTAATATACAACTTCTAATAGCTAATTGCCTGAATGTTTTGTTGAGTAGATTTACTTTTTTTCTTCCCGCATACGTACTACATATTAATTTTTATCAGAAAATATGTCAAAAACAAATAACTTTGTGTTTGTGAAGTTAGAACGCCTTGTAAGCTATATATATTTTGCTAATATATATGCAACTAGCTGACCCGGCAAACGCTGTTCTGTCTTATTCTTATCACTTAGGGTTATAATAATAGATGTTGGCTAAATCTCAAACCTACCCAATATGCACACAAAATATTATTTGAATCGGTCCACCGGTTTTGGAGGAGTAAGGTAACGAACATTGCGACACGAGAATTTTATATATAAGACTAGCTGCACCCGGAAAACGCTGTTCTGCCTTACTCTTATCATTTAGGGGTATGAAAAATAGATGTTGGCCGATTCTCATAGATACCGGATAAGCACAAAAAATATCATCAAAATCGGTCAAGCCGTTTCGGAGGAGTATGGCAACGAAAACTGTGACACGAGAATTTTATATATTAGATAACGAAAGAAAGTTTTAATTAATAGTCTCGTATCAAGATATCTTAGTTAAGAGGTATAATATTAAGAGTACTCGTATATTGACATTGAACTCGAAAGATGAAAAATAATAGAATATTTAATATCTATTACTGAATTACTTTGTTTAATAAGCATTTCGCTTTGTTGATTTTTTGCTCACGGGGCGTTATTTAAATGTTAAAATGTTTCTTTCATTTTATCTTGACTTTGATAAAAGTAAATAATTTCTACAATTTCAGATTCATAATTATTCTGAAGTTATTGAGGTATACAATTTTTGTGAACATTTTTTTTTTCCACCGCCACTACTACTGCTGTGGAACAATAATATTGTTGTGATTGTGTCTTCCAACGTTACCTTTTCTTCTTAGGAATATGACCGAATTAAAAAAAAACCCTGCCCGTCCTTAAAAAGCCAGCAACTCCTTCAAAATATCTCCAAAATATATGTTGGTAATCGCTCGCATCCGGTCGACCAACCAGTCCCTTTTCGGCTTTCTTTTAAAAAATATATATAAATTGACAACAAAACCAGTCCAAAACTTCTGATCTGCTACCTTTATATCTGCGAATCTATCTATATAGATGCGAATAACCTAACTAACGGATAAATGCTTATTAATTTAAACCATTCACTAGCTGTGACCCGCGGTTGAAACCGCGTAAGCGTGCTGCGTAACAGTATCCCGTAGGAATATCGGTATAAAAAGTGCCTATGTGTTATTTCAGTTGTCCAGCTATCTACGAAGCAAAATAGTATTATTATTCACCAATAGATGTCAGGAAAAAAAAACACGAATATGACATTATTTCAGTTGTCCAGCTATCTACGAAGCAAAATAGTATTATTATTCACCAATAGATGTCAGGAAAAAAAAACACGAATAAAACACGAATATGACATTTTCTAAAAAAAATTCCTAGCTAGATCGATTTATCGCCCCCGAAAACCCCTATATACTAAATTTCATGAAAATCGTTGGAGCCGATTCCGAGATTCCAATTATATATATATATATATACAAGAATTGCTCGTTTAAAGGTATAAGATAGTATTTCTTCAAAGCTTACGTCACAATATTGATACAAATCTTATTAAATTTGTGTACATAATAGGTACATTAATTGCATAATAGGTATATGTACTACTAGCTTCCGCCTGCGGCTTTACCCTCGTGCAATAAGGACATTATTATTACAGTATTTATTTACAAGAATGCACTTTAAATTACACTAACATTATTACGTGCTTCGAAGGGTAGACCTTTAATGTATTCCTTTCATCTTTCTTGCATCTTTTATTTTCATTAAGGCTGTGCATACATAATTTAAAAATACTCTTTGACTTGCCACGCTTAATAAAAGTTATTTATAAGTAGAAATAAACAAAAAATATAAGGTATTCTATTAAATGATTATTTTCGTACGGACCACAGATAACATAATACTATGTACGGACCAATTTGGTACTGTCCCATTCGATTATTTTAATTTTTAACCGTTTTCCAAGTAGGTTCTCATTCGACTGCATTTTTTTGTGTAACAAACACTACACAACCTCATTACGTATGACGGGTGAAGCAATTTGATCCCATTTTTATGATTTCAATTTTTTAATCTTATCTTATTCTAACAATTTTAAGGCGACTTTGATTTTATAAATAGAAATAAAAAGTTTGAATTAACCTTTTGCGATTAAGAAATTTTATTCCTGTAGAAAATACGTTTTTCCTTCATAAATATACCTATTAATGAACAGAACCAGAAAAAAACTTTGATAAAACTTTTAAGCATATTTTTCAGGTGTGATGAATGCAGCTGACTACTACGGCTTGGATGAATTACGGCGCGCGTGCGCAGGTTTCGTACAGTGTTGCATCACGGTCGACACGGTTTGCGCACTCCTTGCGTCTGCTGAGAGATACATCCAATACAAATGCACTAAGTCCTTAGTGCAAAAGGTAACAAATATGTCATACTTGTTTTAGTGTTTTTATCATACTATATAATACTAGCTGCGCCCCTCGGTTTCACCTGCATAAGTCCGTGTCGCGTAGGAATATCGGGATAAAAAGTTGCCTATATGTTATTCCAGTTGTCCAGCTATTTACGCACCAAATATCATTGCAATCGGTTCAGCAGTTTTTGCGTGAAAGAGTAACAAGCACACACACATCCTTACAAACTTTCGCATTTATAATATTAGTAGGAAGTAGGACTAGTAGGAAGGATTTTGTGTCCTTGGTCACGCTTGTGAGACTATTGAGATAATGTGCTATTGAGTTATTAGTTTATCTGATACAAGAAACATACAGTACTAAGAATTTTAGTAAATTCACTGGGCTGGGAAAAAAGTATATAATATGACCATACTAACTGTGAAGCTGAAGTAGTATGCTGAAGTGAAATCAAAAGAACATAAGATCTCTATATATTTTCAGGTTCTGGAGTTTGTTGATGAACATGGCAATGAAGTGCTCAATTTGGGGTCATTCACCCTCTTGCCACAACACGTTGTGAGATTGATACTAGCTAGAGATGAACTGAAGGCTGATGAATTTACTAAATTTCAAGTAAGTAATGGTATTATCGTTACAAAATGTATGATTCAAGTCTTCTCAGGCGGTATTATTTTAAGAAATGGTGCAATATCATATTTTGGTGGTGACCTGTACCTCAGACTTCTATGTAGTCTACTTCAGGCACCAGTATCTCACAACGTTATCCTTTCTCTTATATGTATTTTTGAGTTTTGTTATGTACTAATGTTGTGAGAACTAAATAAAAATGATTTTTATTTTTTTTATTATTTTATTTTTATTTTACAAGGCACTTGTCTTTCAACGGTATAGACTACATATATGTATATAGACTCGAAACGAAATCCTGTCATAAGGTCACTCCATTATAACTTAAAATGAATGGTTATAGTGGGTAATGAAAGTGAAATATTTTGAAACTAGTTTACAAGCTATGAATTGAGTGTTATACAAAATAGTATTTTCATTAATTTTATATTGCCTTTATATTTTTAATGACGGAAAATAAAAAAAAATTATTTTATTTACCTCCGCCTAGTCCTCAGAAGGGGATATTTTAACATTTTCTTTATTCAAAAAAAGAAAACAATTTGAGGATAATGCTAATTGCATTGCAATTGTAAGAAAGCATTTCTATAAAATGACTAGTTGTTCTTCATACATTGAAAATATATTTTCATGGATATGTATAAAAATATCACAATCATTGCAATAAATGCAGCAATTCTAGGAATACTTTTTTATTAATATTTAATTTAATATTTACAGGCTGCTCTTATGTGGAGTAAGAAATATTTTGACACAAACCCTAACATGGTGTTAAAAGATGTCATTGGAAATTTTCTCGAGTACATACAATTCCATAAGATCCCCGCCAACGTTTTAATGCGAGAGGTCCATCCTCTTGGCTTGGTTCCGTATTCGATTATCATGAATGCGTTGGCTTATCAGGTGCGTATTATTCTTTATCATATTAATTTCATTACAAATTATTTTTGAAGTTCTTTTTTTACAATAGATTAGATCCAGTGTCTTTTAACATTCGTAGTAGAAAACATATCGCATGTTGAAAACACTAATGTTGCAGGCAGACCCGGCCAGCGTAGATCCAGGCAAACTTTCACCCGCGCGAGTGCGCCGTGCCGGCCGTTCTATGTCCGTACAGTCTTCTCTTGACCCCTACGGCTCCAACACCACCCTCTCCTCCACCGGCTCGAGCGATGTACCGTCATCAGACTCACGGCACAACTAACGCGAGGGGAACGTCCCCCGTCCCGCGCCCGATCCTACCCCTGGACCTTCCACATCTACCCAACAAGATAAACCAGAGAAACTTGGCCTCTTCTCGTCTATCAAACGCGCTGCCAGCAAGAAATTTGGCGATCGACGCTCCCCAACACCAAAAACGAGAGAACCAAGATCAAAATCTGATTCAATTAAACATGCAGCTCTTACCAGACAAGTTTCAGAAACAGTTGCAGCGTCTGGAGATCCTACATTTGAACGATGTAAGCCAAGAAAACGAGACAGTGAAACTGAATTCCCAGTACGAAAATCTACTTCAGAAATATCAGAGAGTTTTCCATTTGTACGCCGTGCTTTAGCAGAGATTGAAAACGGCTTGAACTACTTCAGAAAGTCTATTACATCTGAAGTCACTGAACTTAGAGCACCATTAGCTAGAGCTGAGCCAGTTGTCGTGGTAGCAGCTGCTGAAGATGATCCACCTTCGTCACCACCTCCAATGGGATTAAAAGAGCGTCGTGGTTCACGCGGATCGCCTTGTGCTAATCTTCCACCATTAACACTACCTCCTACTACCCCAGATCCTTCTCCAGGTCGCCTGTCTCCGAACCGCTTATCGCCACAACCTAAGGAGCCAATGACTGCACCTTTAATAAATCCCCCTCGACGTTCTCGCACTCGTTCAGAAATGCCCCCAGATCCGCCCCCTCGATCCCCTGATACTCCCAGACCTGCTTCTGTGTCCCCAAAACATACATTCGCGTTTAAAATAGTCTTGAAAAAGGTGGAAAGTACACCGAACACTTCGTTTGATAGACCAGAACAATGAGAGTACCTCCTCTAAGCGCGGCCGCTGATCGGCGGTGGAGTACTCGAGGTTCTGACGCGCTTTTCTCCATTATAGAAGAAGCTAGTCTAGATTAGTTTTTCAAGTACTTTTCTGGAAACTATCAACTAAAGTCTTGTGAGACTTCAGAAAAAGACATTACGCGGGAAAATTTAGGTTAGGAATGAAGCATTTGAATACGTGTTTTACATATTTTTTTTATTTCTTCACAAGTTAGAAATAAAATAATTTGCTTTTGGACTTATATATATTTTCATAAAGAACAAATACGTTATTTTATTGTTTATAGGGTCTTAAATATGATGTATAAAGTAGTTTAAGAATGTCTAATCTGTAATTATGTGTATGTAATGGAAAGATATTCGTGTGACGATGTTGTATGTTACTGTATTCTCGCACCCTTTGTTCTTCCTTTCATGATAAAAATAAATCCCCCTATTGTCATATAAATTAAACAAAACATGTTATGTATGTGTTTCGGCTTTATATTATCAATGTCATGATAATCAATACAAGTAGTGTATTGTAGTGTGTCATTTGATATGTATGATATTGTCATTTGTTTTGATGTGAACATCACTTTATTGATATAATTCCACAAATAGGTATAAATATAAAATAAATGGACAGAATATGTAAACTTCTTGCACGAAGAAAGTTTCTATATAATTCCAGAACTGCGTTGTTGTACATAACATTGCTTTGCGTGTATATTATGTATGTGTGAAATGTGCCTGTATGAGATAAACATAAATGACTATCACTTTAAGACTTTCAAATCCATTTCTTCACGACAAATACGGAGGGGTTGAACAATCTAAATGTATTTTTGATGTTATACAATTAATAATGTTAAAGTATTTTTATAAAAGTGTATATTATAATGTAAGAAGTTATATGTTATTCTTCGCTAAGAGTTTACACTCTCGTCATATATCCACACAGATTAAGCCGGGATAAAATCCAAATAAAATAAAGCTCACAGATTACGTAACATTCTATTGGTAAAATAATTTTAGAATTCAGTTCAAAAATTCACCAACTTTACCTCTTTATTTTAATAAGCGTTATGCCCTGAAGATTTCCTCTCAATTAATTGAGATTACTATTATATGACGTACATATTTGTATGATTACAAACAGACCAAGTTAAAAGATTTTTAATGGTCTATGGATGACGCAGTCTTGTTCCCAAAAGTAAACTTTAAGCGAAATCAAATAACGGACACAAACCGTTCTAGTAATAAGGTATTGAAATATTTGTTATTTAGATAAGCAAATGTTCATTTAATTGACGCAATCTTCTTTCAACAGCACACTTTTATTACGAGCACACTAATGTGCGATTAATATTATGAGACTAGGAATATTTCGTTGGAGATGTTTAATAAAGGTTGTATAGGTAATTTCTCTTCATTCTTAATGTTGCAGTAATATTATTATAGTTCAGATAGAAATGTGATGCATAATGTTCGTACGAACATCGACGACATGTATTTATTATTTATACGTTACGTTCCATGGTAACGATATAATATTATGTACTGATTTGGTTAATTATTATACAAGACAATTATTATATAAACAACGTCAACTACAACATTTATTCCTAGTCTATTTAATAGACGTACCTCTATATAAGTTTATTTAAGGAAGTTCGTGGTATTTCTCAAGCTCAATATTACTTAATGTAAATTCTTTAATAAATCTGAATGTGTAAATGTTATAATATGTGTACTCATGGATGTATTGGTGTTTTGACTGGTACGTATCACTTTGCTAATTTGTTGTAATTTAATTACGTGTTTTATAAATATATTGTGTAAATAAAATGTGACAAAAAAAGCTTTTGTTTGTCTTTTACCTAGCCCACTGATACTCTTACCACAGACAATATATTACCACGGACTAATACTACACATACCACATTACTCTAAAGTATTATTAGATTTTACATCAATTGTAGTGTATCTGCATAAGATGCTGTAGAAAGTGCATAGAGACTACTAAGAGTCTGAGATGTGACTTGTGAATTATATTAAAAATTTATACTGTCGACATTCCATGTAACTCAAATGATTAGTCGACCAACAAGAGAATACTTAACTTTTTATAATAGTAAGATGTTGTTTAGTTCGTGTTATGACATGATCTTGATTAAATTGGAAGTCGTTCTAAAAGAGATCTTTTAAAAATTAATCGAAGTATTTATCATATCATTATAAATAGGCAAAGTTTGAAAATTTGTGACGTTGTAGAAAACTGAACTGATTCATATTTTTTTTTACTGATATGCCCATGTCTGTATTTGTTGGCCCATGTTGGCTACATTTTATTTTGTTTTACGCTAACCTTTTAACTGTTATTTTGTTTAGATTTGATAAATGCAGCATGACTTCATAAATGGCCGGAGTAAAAGCAAAAACATTGTTGCTTCTGGGAAGATTCGAGTTGTACATTGAAGTCAAGAACGCTTCTCCTGCTATGAAATACAATGAAAATAGTAACTAACGAGATATAAATAAATTGATTCAATTGCTTTGAAACATTTTATATTGAAATCAATTCTTCATAATATTTTTCTTTCATTGCTTTATCATGGGACTGTGACATAATCAAAATTGTAGAATTCTGATGCTGTTGAATGAAATTTAAATAAATATTTAAATTGCTTGTTGATAAATTATTTTGTTATTATACTAGCCGTTCGTTCTAGCTCCTCCCGGTTTTGTGAACAGGTTAATAAATAAATAAATAAAGCCTACGTTACTCATTGAAGGCTTCCTAATTGTAAAAGGTGGATCGCCTGATGGTAAGCGCTACCACCACCCATGAACAATTGCCCACTCTAAATTGGAAAGGGATTAAGAAAAGATTGTCGAGAGGTATAAGGGAAGGGACTAGGAAGGGTAAGGATTTAAGATATGGATCTCCGGCTCTCCCACTCACCGAACGAAACACAGTATTCTATTTTACGCCGGTTTTCTGCGGGGGTGTGGTACTTCCCCGGTGCGAGCTGGCCCAATTCGTGCAAAAGCGTGCTCGACTATCACACATAAACCAAACTGCAAAACCGTTTCGAAATAGTTTGGTTACGGATACGATAATATTTATACCAAGCGTCAGGAACAATGTATGGATACGATACAGATACGTATCCTAATCTTAAGCTTTGTTATTTACACAAAACAAGTAGTTTGGTTAGACAGAAATCCTATTCCATTTGCGCTTTCACTACAATTGGAATATATAAGGTTAATTACATACAGTTTACCCGACAATAACTCAGACGACAAAGGACTGGGTTCCAGGGATTATCTCGAATAAGTTATAAATGTGTCTGTCTGTACTGATACCATCTACGTCTGGATTTGTTGGAATTGATACCGATTTCTCCATATTTTATAATGAAATGCATCTTCTATTACTAAAACGTTCTATTCATATATTTAGTAAATTGACTTTCTTCTGAATATGCAGTTTGACAATTATTGTATGAACAAGGAGGAGTTTTGAGACTAATATATTTTATATATAATATATATGCATATTATGCATAATGTAGCCTATGTCACGTAGTTTAATAGCATTTGGGTCAGGATTAGTACAATATGAAAACTCGTTTACAGTATATAGCGAGTACTAGCAGATACATAGATCCACCTTCATTGGATTTTGCAAGTGACACAATAGTTATTACACATACATATGTCGTACGTTTTCCATAACAATGCGCTGTATATAAGGAAGTTTCAACTCCACATTATTAAATGGGATTAAATGTCATCAATAAATATATAGGATATTTAGACAAAAAGTATTACTTCAAACACAAAAAGTATTACTTCAATCGGTGGAAAACCCGTGAAATTATCGAATGAGTGTGAATGAAAATAAATCTTTAAGGTACCGACGTTCAACCTACCACCCCAGGAAGGTACAACTCCAAATTCTAAAATGGCAACAAATTACAACCATTTTTCTATCAAACACAAAGAGTATTACTTCAATCAGTAGAAATGCCAAGGAGTTATCAATGTGGGTGTGAATGAAAGTAAAATCAGACAATTTGTGAACCTGCTTTGTTTTCGGGAACGTATAATCACATTATCACACTAATATTATAAATGTCCAAGTTTGTTTGTTTGTCCGTCAATCACACTGAAACTACTGAACGGATTTTAATGCAATTTGGTATACAGACTGAGTATTATCTGACTTGGGTCATAGAATACTTTTTATCTTGCTTAACAGCTCCCTTGGGATAAAACAAGAATAGACAGTCACTAAATCATTTGTAAGTGTTCTTATTCCACACGAACAAAGCCGCGGGCACAATTTAGTAAATACATATACATGAAATGAGATATAAAAGCCCCACTTAAGTCTGCACCCAAAGATGCATTTTATGGTCGTAAAAATCGCATTCAAACGTAAAGCTATTGAAACTACATCATTTTCTACTCTAGGTTATTTCATCGGTTTAGAGAAGAAAATAAAATCGTTCACGAAATTGAAACAAATAGATGAATCTGTGAATATATATATAAAAATGTGTTTAAAGATTTGAGAGTAAAATTACTTTTATAATACATATGGATTACAAACTGTACCTAATTTTTGTACCTTTCCAACTATATATTAATAATTAAAATTTTAACTTTGTCTGATATGACCCTGTTTTTATTTTTGCGCAATTCAAAAACATAATTCTTTGGTCGGTAGTAATAATATCTACCTAAGTGCTTATTCAATATTCTTCAAATGACCTATCCCACAGCACCCTTCCTATACGTTATTTTCAAATTATTTAGACAGCGGGGAAATCTTTGTAAAATTGCAGTAAATCTGTGTGATGTAGGTGATTTATCTACGTCAGAGTTTTCCAGTGTGATTGATGCAGCGTTAGAAAATTGTTTTGAAACTTATTGCAGCATTACGTAAATGATAACATACCTATAGAATTGCTCATGTGACTCAGTGGTTGAGATGTGTAAACATCTAGACGGACGTCACAGAATTAGCATTCTAAATGGCCTACGTCCATAGTAAGGATACCGGGAAACTGAACTGATGGTTCGCCTGATGGTAAGCGATCACCACCGCCAATGAACATTCGCAAAGGTAGTGTTTCTACGAATGCGCTGTCTGCTTCTAAGACTTCTTGACTTCTTGACTTTTATAGTAAATGTTATAAAACACTTTTTTTTCTTTTTTATCTTATATTATTAACAGCATTGCCTTCCCTAAGACATTTTCCAAGAAAAAAGTTGTTAAAAAATAGGTAAAAAAATAGTGTACTTTAATAAATACGCATTTGAACCATAGACATACAATAAATTTTCCGAATGATAAATTAATCATACTTTCAATCAACGAGTCTATGTTTTCAGACTATTAATTAGTGTTTGATATGATATATATTAAAAGTCCAATAAATATTATTTTATGGTATTCAGAGATTTACTCTACGGAATGAATGACGCTAAGCGTAATAAAATGGTACGAATTGCTTCCAATTTCAGTTAAGCTGTTACACACAATGCGAAAGTTATGTTAACATACAAATAAAAACGAAAAACAAAATGGTTTATTCGTGTATGTATATAACTGGACGTAGGAAATATATAAATATATTTATGTTCATTAAAAATTCATCAAATTTTACAATATTTGCGTACAAAAAGTGTATTTATTTATTTTATTTGAACTAGTTATTGTAATAAAATATTGTCATTTTTAAATTAAGTGTAATAATATTTATACCTATAAAAATAACAATGAGTTTGGTTACCAGATAATGTACAGCATTAAAGCATTTTCTACAGCAGTAACATTAAGTAACGGATGTGATAAGAAAGGGACCAAACGGGTCAGGAAGGAAAAAAGCGATTGCAATTCAAAATGGCGACTGGTACAGTGGGTAAAGATGATAATAGGATACCTTGCTTATGGCGCGATTTATTGTATGCACCATAAGGGCCAGTTATAAAAGTTATTGCCCTCAATGATTTGATGAGATCCGTCAGTTTTAATAGACGAAGCGGTAAAATATTTTATCGCCTATATCCTTTTGAAGCATTCTTTCTAGGATTTTCTTTGTGGAATTCATATAACTTATGTCTATTTGTTCAACCTTAGTGGATACCAACGTGATATCCAAAAAAATTCAAATCATGTGTATTTAGCAGGTATACATCAGAAATACCCCAATACACTTTTATATTAATTAATCATTACATCTGTTTTTAACATGCAAATACGTGATGGACATATTTTTAGTAGTAGTTTAATTAAAAATGTATGCAACAATTAATTACAATATTAATTTATGAACAACTAGCTTTCCGCCCGCGTGGTCTTCGGTTACATCGCTTTCATCTCCCTATTTCAACTCTTTTTATAAATATAATCTATGACTGTGAATGACATTGACATTTGTTTCTCGCGTTTTTTTAAAATATGCAAAATTAAATGTACATTTTCCAATATTTCTGAGAGATTTTCTTAATATTTTTTTCCGTAAGAACCTTCTCCTAATAATAACAAATACAACAAAAAAAGAATTAGTGAAATGCACGATGCCGTGACCAAGGAAAACGGGTTACATTTTTATATATATAGATATAAATTTTATTAAGGAAAGAATTCTTAAACATATGTACCCAATGCTTAAAGCATTTTAATAAGTAGTAAAGATTTGCTAAGATATGCAGACATTAAGAATACCTAATCATCAAACCTGATTATCTCTGAAAGTTATTAACAAGACGCCAAGGCAATAGCAACTAACTTTTATTTAATATCAAATTAAAGCAGATCAAAGATGTGACTGTGTTAAAAACTTTGAAAATTTGCTTTGACAAATAATCGCTTTGTCTTGTTGTATAGCTGGAGTTTTAGTATGATGACAAGCGAATTCAGTTTACATAATATCAACCTCATTACACTGAATTTCAGGAATGGACATTAACCCAGAAAGTAAAAGTACTTCGGTCACCCATAAAATGTTTAAAGATGTTCATTATTTTCTGTTATGATGTAAATAAATGTAATTAAGCTAACATATTAAATGATAATTGAGTGAGTGCTGGAACAAATTGGAAATGATTCATTGGGGCACTTAGAAATATGTATGTTACGTTTTATATATTTTTTGATGCTGACATAGGTATAAGTTATAGATGTCGTCGCAGTGACATCGGGAATATTGACCGTTGATCGTCATTGTTAAGTGATTATTAATAGCGATTAAATTTCATTAAATTTAATCACGCAAATAATTCATAATATTGATTTCTAAAGATTTTTCAATTTCACCTGGTCGCGCCAATATATATTAATTTTGATATAAAGCGGACTGTAAAACTTAATCTTCGTGGTGTAGCGAAAAAAGGAAAGATGGGAACACACGGCACATACCTCGTCTGAGGGAGTAGCGTCCAAGCAAGCACGCGGCACAGCACCACGCGGTCAAGGGGCCTCCAGCTCGGGCCAGGCAGACCAGGTCCAGTCCATCACTCCACACACACACACACACACACACGCGGCGGTTAGCGCGACCAAATGGGAAGGGGGTTACACTAGCACAATGCCTGAGATATCTAGAG
The DNA here is from genome assembly GCF_012273895.1 of Zerene cesonia. NCBI lineage: Eukaryota > Metazoa > Arthropoda > Insecta > Lepidoptera > Pieridae > Zerene > Zerene cesonia. Next base: position 3,939,373 of record NC_052113.1, on the reverse strand, counting down.
AACCTCGTGAAGGTTCTCCGGCGGTTGCGAATTATACACGAAATGTCTAGAGGCCTCGTGAAGGCACTCCGGCGGTTATTTAGATCCGATCCTCACGGAAGATCGATGCAGACTGTGTGACGTATATGCGTCACTACGTCCAATAGGGACGTTGCGGGTGCTTTAAAAGAGTGCGATGATTGGTTGTGCTCGCATGTAAGGAGGGAAGTTGGATTACACCACAAAATAATAAATACTTAATTTTAATTCACTGTTTTAATAATATTGGCGTTACCATCATCCTTTGGTCGTATGTTAAATTATTTAAATTAGGAACTGTTTTGATTGTTGCTATCATGATACTAAATCATAACTTTGTTAAAATAAGTAAATTAATTATAATTAATTGAATGTGTATTTATTTTAGTGTATTTAGTCTAAAATTAGTTTATTACAAAGAAATTATAATTATTCTATAAAGATAAGATGCTTTTTTAGGTTTTTTATTTCAAAACCAGTAGTGCCATCTATTGACAGCTTGCCACAATCACATTTGTAGGAGATTGGCGCCATTTTTTGTAAAAAGTTAGTGTTGAGTTAAAATATTGGGGCAACTTTTTAGCGTTTCTGGAAGCAAGCACTCTGTAAGTAGATCCATTGTAATATTAAAGCTAGGTTAAAATTAATTAATTCATTCCTCTATTCTTCCCAAAGATTTGCTGTAATTTCGTGTGTGTTCAAGTGTGATGTTTCGATACTGAACGGGTTGATTGTGAAACCGCGATTTAATCTAACCTTTGATTTATGATCTAAAATATTTGAGTTTTAAATTATTTCCCTTTAAGAAGAAGTAGACATTTGACATTATTAATACTGGCAAATGATTGAGTGATAATTACAGCAAATTATTATTTATTGTCGAGAGGGTAGACATAACGTTTTGTACCTCATCTAGTTCTTTGAGTATCAAATGATTACCTAAATATATTTCGATATTGTTTAGGACGTAGATACGTTGACTACTAGCTAGTCAACGAATGTGGGTATTTAAAAATCTTGGTACGTCATACTCTTCTGATACATACGAGTATATTAAATTTTGTACTGTTAGGACACTTAATAATATTCTACTTTTATTATTGCCCGCATATAAAGGGCCAAACCCGCGGGAATTAGATGTTTCACTGTAGTTAAAATAACCTATGTAGTCTGCTGACTGTATTGAAACATAAAAATCAATTCATAAGCGTGAAGAAGAGCAAACACACTTTCGAACTATCTCATTTATAATATTGTAGGGATTTTGTACGTGACGTCGAAGACATAATCACGGGAGGCGCGTTTCAAGAAATAATTGTTTGCAATACGCGTAGCATGTGCTTTTTCAAGGTGTTATCATACAAAACGAGCAAGGATCTAATATTCTCCTTAAATTTAAAATTAATGTTTTTTTATATCAATTACTAGCTTCGCCCCGTGGTTTCACACGCATAAGTCCGTATTCCGTTAGAATATCAGGATAAAAAGAAGCCTATATGTTATTCCAGTTGTCCAGCTATCTACGTACCAAATTTCATTGCAATCGATTCGGTAGTTTTTGCGTGGAAGAGTGACAAACATACACACATCCTTACAAACTTTCGCATTTATAATATAGGATGAGTAGGATAGTAGGATTTATAATATTAGTAGGATAAGATAATTTCGTTTTAATAATTTGTCAATGTCAAACTCGTTGTAGATTTGTTGTAAAGTTATATCCTACTAATATTATAAACGCGAAAATTTGTAAATATGGATGGATGATGATGAATGTTTGTTACTTGTCACATGAAAAACAGCTAATTATATTTGTATGAAATTTGGTAGAGATAGATTATAATCTGGATTAGCACATAGGCACATAGTTCTTGTCTTATCAGGAGTGAAATTCTTGAAAACTAGTCTCCAGCAATGTTAACTATAAACTTTAATAGAAGCTGTTATGCGCCTTTGTACCCAAGAGCATAAATCATACAACCTGGGTTGCTCATTAAGATTCCAATTTCAATCTCGAGTAGCTTTTTATCCACAGACTGAAGGAACACTTTTCACACCTATTTTTCTTACTAATTGAATTTCCCACGAGGGCTACAGATAAAAACTCCTTTGTTTTGTTTCACCTTCTTAACTTGCTCGTAAAGTATATAGGTTTACTAATTTGAAGTAACTCCGTGAATTTCCAAGTGCTGGAAGTGCGTGTTTCGCTTACGTTAATTATTTTCGCCTTTTTTGGTTAAAAATGATGTCTTATTTGAAGCGGTTACGATGTTTTATAATGATGATTTTATATTCTTATTAAGAAAATCAACCAACTGACGATAATTGACATAAAACATATTTTTTATTTGGTAATTTGTTGTGTACTTATTTGAAATTTACTGAATTATTATTCTTAAATATTACTGAAACTTTATCATAGATTGCGGGTTATCTGTTTCAGATTAATAGTTTTATCTATTTTGATAAATGCATTTATGCAGTCAAATACTAAAATAATTTTCATATAAGACCCCAAAAAAATTCATCATCGTTATCAGTATTTTATTTAAATATGCACTAAACTTACATGTTGCGTAATTGAGTTAATATTTACTTCCAAACATGTTTTAACTTTATACCTACTGTTTCTATAAAGCCACTTAAGCTTTCTAATCCCTAAATTCCTTCAAAAGGCGCGCCCTTATCTCAACGTAATTACATATTTCTGGGTTTACAATCATACATTAGTTACGTTCTGGGAATACCTACGTCGCAAACATTGCGGAACGAAACATTTATGTAATCGACTCCAAGTATTTTCATAATGGTGTGGGCAGACTAATAAATGTATGGAGGGTATTGTGGGTATAAAAATATATAGACCAACGATAGTTACTCGGTAGGTGATCAAAATGTAACATTGTCATTTGAAATATTTATACTTGCGCTCTATACCCTTTAGATACATGTTTTTTATTATTAGTATTTCTCATACGATTATCCTATCGATCATCACGTGTTTGAAGTATTTATAAATTGCATACACTTATTTATTCATGTTATATTAATACAAATTTTTGTGGACACCATTAAAGTTAAATAGAAAAGAAGAAAGACTGTGTAAATATATTATATACATGCTCACTATAATTACATCCTATCCTACTGATATTATAAATGCAAAAGTTTATAAGGATGTGTGTGTGTTTGTTGCTCTTTCACGCAAAAACTACTGAACCGATTGCAATGAAATTTGGTACGTAGACAGCTGGACAACTGGAATAACATATAGGCAACTTTTTATCCCGATATTCCTACGGGATACGGATTTACGCGGGTGAAACCGCGGGGCACAGCTAGTTGTATATATATGACGTTATGCTGATCGTTTAATTGTTTTATACGTGTTAAGGAACTATGGACCTCACAACTTAAACCTTGAGATATTTATATCACTAATTTATTAATCAAGTTTATCAAAATAGTCTCAAATGTTGACTTACCTTTTATTATTCCTTGAAGTCACGTGCAATTAAAGAAATATGTACGTTTAGTTAGTGTATATTATTTTAATAATAATAATAATACTTCTTACTTGGTGATGTGAGTTTTAGTAATTTTAATGTATTTTAATTTGATGCGTTTTTTCATAATGCTTTATTTTTAAGAATGGTAACTTATTTGTTAGAAACAAAAATGGTTCGATCCCTTTTTGTCTCTTTTTAACTCTATTCATAAGAAAGGGCGAGATAATATAATGCATAATATGATACAAAGATAACAAACACTCTTTTGTGTAGGAAATGAGTATGCTATTCCAAGATACGTTATAAATAGGCCAAGATCTTTCGCACATCCGTTTTCTAGTAGTTTCTGTGAAACAAGTTCCAAATCAACACACATTTAATTTTTTTAAAGTTTTTTAAGAGCTTGCTTAATTGCTCATGATATTGATGTATTTTTTTAGATTTTTTCAACTGGCAATATTGATTTTTATACATCAGTAAGCACAAGAACATGAACTATTATTAAGCTTGCAATTCAAATTAACAATAGAAAATATTGATAATAATTTTAAACAAAAAAGAAATGACATTTAATTTTTAGTTTTATAGCATTGAAATGCTTTATAAATGAGAAATTTTGAAAGAATAGAAAAAATTCGATCACGAGGCAGGATTCGAACCTGCGTTTCTTGCCTAACCGTAGCAACGCCTAGCCTCTCGGCCACCCGTGATCCTGCCACAGTAATCGAATTTCTTCTACTCTGTCGGTTTCATGTGCCTAAGGGGCACCCCACGCCATCTATTGAGATGATTAAGAACCATAACAACCAATACGAAACATTATTTCAATGATTACAATATTGTATCGATGGAACGCGGCCTTTGTTAAATTTAATTTTTAGTTTTATAGCATTGAAATGCTTTATAAATAAATATGGTTGTGATGGTTCTTAATCATCTCAATAGATGGCGTGGGGTGCCCCTTAGGTACATGAAACCGAAAGAGTAGAAGAAATTCGATTACTGTGGCAGGATCACGGGTGGCCGAGAGGCTAGGCGTTGCTACGTTTAGGCAAGAAACGCAGGTTCGAATCCTGCCTCGTGATCGAATTTTTTTATTCTTTCAAAATTTCTCAAAAAAGAAATGACATGTTCTGTGTGCATAATTCTAGACTTGTATACGAGTAGGTAAAAGTTAATTTAGAAGATAAATATCCTAATGATGATTTTCAGTATTAAAAAACAGTGTTCGTTCTAATATTTCAGTACTCTGTGCGCCATATTAACCTTCACCTGCTTACACCATCCGTATATAACACTTTCCATATTTTTTGTTGCGACAATTTCTTGGACTTATCAAAAGATAATTTCATTATATTATTAAATACGGTTACCTTAAGGATTGGGTTTATGTTTTTGTTTGTTTGTCAATATAAATACTGACTATTTAATCTGGCATGTCATTATAATGGCAAATTGTTTATTCCTACTACTATTATAAAGGCGAAAGTTTGTATGGATGTTTGGATGTTTGTTACTCTTTCACGTAAAAACTACTGAACCGATTGCAATGAAATTTGGTACGTAGATAGCTGGACAGCTGGAATAACATATAGGCAACTTTTTATCCCGATATTCCAACGGGATACGGACTTACGTGGGTGAAACCGCGGGGCGCAGCTAGTTATAAAATATATCATATTTTCTTTAATCTTGATCACATATAGAAGCTCCCAATAATTATAAGGATTTGTCATAAATTAAATACCTTATAACGGATTTTAAACACGATTTATTCATTATTACATTTGACCCGAGTTTCCCAGTGATCACGCTCTCTGTATACGAAACGTCGGCTTAATAATGTAATGTATAAATCGCGCTTAAAATCCGTTAATTTTAATATTTACACATTCATATACTTAATCATATTTTAATTTATGAATATACTATGTAAGTGAATGTCCAATGAATACTCAAGTCTTGTCATCTTTATTTCTTAATCTCAATATAATATACATTTATATAAACTATAAAATATTTTAGATTGACTCCACTTTATAGCCTGTTTCATAACAATTTCTATTGATTAGACCCTACGTCAATATTTTATGATCGGAATGGTTTTGAAGTTCAATTAAGTTTATTGAAATATTATAAATCGCGAATGAAATTCTAATGGTCGATACATTTACCAACCGTTTTGTTTTATTGCTTTTTTATTACAGGCTATATCGGAAAGTACCATTAATGTCGTTAAAATGCCTGCGACTTAGAGCCCAATAAAATTTTCTTATTCTGCAGATATGAATCACGTGAAGGGATGTTATATTTGTCTTATATTTTGTATATTAAAATCTAAAATTTTATTCGTTATGTATATCATTATAGATGGGGAATAAGCACTGCTTTTCAAAGTTTATAGTTATAATTATTTTCCTATTTTAAAAGTCATATACTAAAACAGATCATTCGTGTATGGTCTTTTATATTTTTAAGTTTCATGTGTTTATTTAATATAATTGTTGAACACATCAACAATCATCTATAAGATTTAACATTAATTTATACCAGTAATTAAATATGGATATGTAATGTTCTCTGTCTTATAAGGTTTTCTTGATAAATCCGAAATTTAAATGTTATAACAATTGCCAATCTTATAACCGCATAACTCTTTTTTTTATTACAATCGCTTATGAACGCAACGTCCTGTATCATTCGCGTCTTAAACATTATTTTAGAATGCGTATCGAGTCATTAAATTCTACGCACGAAATTTGTCGTTTACGATGAATCACTCCAGTTTATAAATACAAATGAAAAACCGATCTCCTCAGTAATATGATTAAGCTGAAGAGAAATTGCAGCTGCGTTTTTCATCAGCAAAATCCAATTTGTCACCACGACAAAAACTTTCTGCTTTTTGTGGAGTGCAAAAATTTAATTTAATCGCGTCCAGTTTTACAATTTTCAACGGTACAGTGCTAACTATTCACAAAGTAATAACAGGGAAACGAAACTTTTAATTATATCCTCCGTTTGGCGTACACAATGAAATCCCTATTAAATTAACTTCATGCAAGTGTCGAATGAACATTACTCATAAATAAGTAGGATGGGAAAAATATAAGAAATGTTTTACTATTATTACCGATTCATTTTGCTTAACGATATCGACTGACGTTAATGATTATAATACTATATCAGGTCTGTATTGAAAATATTTATTTTATTGAACTTATTGCCTATATAATTAGCTACATACGGTTATAATTTTTGTTGGTTTAATCGAGCATACGTAAATAAAGAATTAAATTGCAAAAAAAGTTTAACGTGCATACACACTTTGGTTTAAAATGTAATCTTTATCTATAATCACGTTGAAGCATGGTAATAATGTACAAATCTGAATTTTTTGTGTGTTTGAACTGCTGGACCTTTCCAAAATTTTTTCACTGTTAGTATGTACGTAATCCCTGAGCGCTAAAGTCCATTTCATTACCACGATCGAAGACGGGGCGGATCACTAGTTTGAAATTAGAGCATGATTCAAGAGAAGCATCTAATTTGTACATTCAAGGCTTACGCTCAAAGCAACACGCTTGAATCTCGATACTGAAACAAATTTCATTTGGGTCGCGCATAACCAATAATAAATAAATAAAAATCATGGATATTGTTTTAATAGCATAAACAAAGTTTAAAAATATAATATCCCTCGGTTTGAAGCACACGAAAGTATTAGTAAACAATTAAGAAAATGCTCTGGGCGACTTGTTGTCCTAATTCACTCTAAAAAATGATTACCGTTGTTTATTCCCGATCATACCTACGTGAGTATTATATATTTGATAATTAGTTCCTAATATAAAAACGACATAGGAATGAATCGCGATTAAAATACCTTAATAGACATTTAATATACACACCCCATCCACGCATAAATCATTTCCTCTTACACCACATCTCAACTAAGCGAATTATAACACTTAATACAAAAAACAAAAGAAAGCTATTCTCCTATAGCTCATGCATGACTTTAATTAACCATTCTAACGAGTCACTCGTCATAATTAAGCTCGTTATGTCCATTACTCCAGTGACGATGTTAAAAATTCATCAGAGTGATAAAACGTACAGTTTTCGCTATTCATATCAGTTGGCGAATGGCCAACAAAAGCTGTTAAGGGCCCATATCTAAAAAGGTCGTATTATCAAACCACTGTTTATTCGATATAAAAATATTCAAACTGTTTTCAGTATAATATTGATTAAAACATAGGTACATATTGTGAGTTGTAATTAGAAAGTATGCTTCGAATTATTAACCTTAATGGTATGTTATATAAATACACGTTTAAAACGCAATTTTAATGAGATATTCAGGATAATTTTTTATGAGAAAAGGATTAGATAATAAAATAGCATCGAGCAATTTTAGTGTTATTTATTGTTGGGTTAAATCTTCGATTATAAACTCTCAGTATGTTATGCACTAATAGTGAGTACAGATCATTTTCTAATAAAATGGAAGCGAAAAGATCGAGACCAACGAACCAACGATCATTATATAATTTTACATCATAGAGAATTATGTAAAATTCACTTGATATTAATTGATATTCACAAAGACTACACACACAAAACACTACTTACATTGAAAATATACGTATTTTAGAAATTTCGTCTTTTAGGTTTGCCACGATTCGACGTATGACGAGGGTTCGAATCCCGCCTCATGATCCATGTTTTACTATTCTTTAAAATTTTATAATTTATAAGGCATGCGGTCCGCCCCGGCTCCCCCCGCGGTACATATATAGCCCATAGCCTTCCTTAAAAAATTGGCTATCTAACACTGAAAGGTTTTTATATCGGACCACTAGTTCCTGATATTATCGCGTTCAAACAAACAAACTCTTCAGCTGTATAACATTAGTATTTACTATTATATATTTATACGCTAAACAACTAAAAGTCAAATATATGCGTATCTAGCGCATCCATCACTCTCTAACGTATTTCATTTGATTTTTTTACTTTTAATCCCAAAACTATACAGGCACCTGAAAATAAAGGTAATGTATCGCTTAATATGAAAATAGTAGCCTAAAATCGGGGTCTCGTCAAGCTTTTCTTTCTATGTCAAGAGTAACCAAAGCGTTCCTAACCTTCGTTATGGCTTGTATTGTACATTTTAACAAACCACTAGCTAACTATTTATATGCATTTTTTTTGTTTCACATCAAAAAAGTAATGACGTGAACTAAAATCCTTTAATGAAAGAGTGAAAACCGTTGCTTGAAACACGTTACGATTCCATAATATATAAAAATCAATGGAAAAATAAATCATTTGAAGTAATAATATAAATATTTTGCTAAATGGAAATATCTATACATTTGAAAAATTGGCCAATATTGCAACTACATAAAATACGCTCTCCTGATTTTTATCCTAGCCTGATACATTGTTTTGAGTTAAAAGCTTGTTTTATAAACAATATTTCGAATAGACACGCCCCAATATGTGCATCCCTTTCCGATTCTATCTGCCTTTCAAACTGAGCCTCTCACACTAGCAAAACTCGTCTAGTGCACACACTCGTAGAACAACCCCTATCATGTTCAGGACTCTTGTATTGAATCTCTTTGAGCTTCATGTTCGCCTGGTACTAAATGTTTTGGTTTAACAGATCATTCCCGTTCATAAGGTGAAAAGATGAAAACTGTATTTGAGATTAGATTTCTAGATTTTAGAATGCTTAAGGGAAATAAAATTGGGGAATAAAAATGGTGATTTTAGTCTTTAACATAGATAATTTATTGATTAGTTTCGTAGCTTAGTTTGAGTTTCACATTTTCACATGTAATGAAATTGAGTAGTATTCAAACTTAAGCATATATTTAAATAAGGCGATTATTTATTTAGAACTAAATTTTTAACATCAAAATGACAGATAATTATTAATTAAATAGGTAGATAATTAATTAAATAGGTTTTAAATGTCAAAATTTTTTGTAACATATTTTAAAATTTGAGTTGAAAATTCCATTGATAGAGATAATGTAATAAATTAAAGATTCATTCCACTGTAAAACAAGTTTATATTGTTTATATAACTGACTTGACTTCAATTTATATTTATATCTCCCTTTGACACGATATGAATGATATTGTAATATAAATTTACATGTTCTAAAATAGATTGCTTAACCAATCGAAAAGCGACCATATAGATAGTTTTCGATAATATTGTCAAAGGATTTTAAACAAAATATTGCAGTAAATAATGAATTTCTGCTAGAATAATTTTGAATAAGTTAATATTGTCATAAATATTTTAGTTAAATTGGTCTAGCAACTTTATACAAATTGTATTCGAAATTTAGTATGCGATATAAATCTACGCTGTGTGACTGTTTCATGGAACTAGGTATATTATTCACGTTATTTAATTTATCATAAAACGGGCTATACTGGTTTAGTACCTTACGTTGTTAATATTAAATATATGAACAAATCACGACATAAGACATGAAAACTCACACTTATTTGTGATACGAAAAAAAGATTCGTAAATAACAATACTCATATTCTATAAATTGCAAAGAACTAATCAGGATCCAAAGCAAAATGAAATAACATAATTTACAAATTTGCGTTTATTTTTGAAACAAAATCTGAATTTTGAATCAGCTCAAAAATACAATATTGCATTAAAGCAATGCCCTGAGCGATAAAAGCAAAACTAAAACAATTTTAAAAATCGTCGAAACACAAACTTGGTACGAAACGAGTTTGTGCATAATGACATTGTTATCCCGAAGACCGTGTCGTGGTTTCATTTTATTTGGATATTCAAGAGATATGCAAATTCTATAATAATTTCTGTAGCATATATAACTAGCGAAATAGTAAAAATGCATCTTAATGATTATACAATAGAATACAATACACTTTATTCAACACATTTAAATGAGGAAGGTAAACAAATAAAGATGAAAGAAAACAAGAAAGGAAAGAAACAAGGTAAAAAATAGGTATAAGTATAGGTATAGCATAGGTATAATAAAATATGTATAAAATAGGTAAAAGAAATAAGGTAAAATAGGCGGCTTAATCGCTTATAAGCGATCTCTGCTAGGCAATCTTATAATGGACTCTTATTTTAGACTGTTACCTGCTCGTCGTGTTATGATAAACCAATTAATGTTGAAATGCGTCGTGAGCGTTATCATTAGAGCCATAATACGAATTTCGATATGTAGATCTTCTACTATGACTACAACGTGTTAGGAGGTATTTTTTTCTTTGGGCTTAGCACATATAATAAACCACATAGATGCAGAAGCACCAATTCATGTAAAAACTGACTAATATTTGTACGGAAACTGGAAGTTTGACAAACACACATAACTCACCATTTGCCATTTTAATTTGGTCTGATTATAGTATGTTAAGATGATTGTTTGTTTTATTTTTTAAGTTCTAATCATAGTTTTCAGTAGATCTTTTGACGCAATAGAAAATATTCAAAATTGAAAATAACATTGCATAGCCATAATTATATATTACGTCTTGAAGCAGTACTAATATCAGACTGAGAAAATTATAAGAATAGACATATTACAATGGTTTTGTCAAACAGGCTTTGTCATATCACGCGGCATCTGGTTAGTGATCTGACGCGCGCTAAGAGCACGTTCTATAATTTTTTCTCTTCTTAAAGACATCTTGTTTACCCTCCAGTTTACGAATACAATGGTATAAATAAATAATATATATCTGCATTCCAATTATTTTCTGTATATCATAAAAACGAAACACATTTTTTCTGACACGTCAGAAACTTTCATTTCGTGTATCGTAACGAAATACAATATGAATGATTCGTGCGAATTTTCCGCATTCAAGCAGGCTTTCCTAAACAAGCCCTTGGGAAATTATACAAATTCGAAGTGTTTATTATATTATATTATGTATCATTTATATCTACTGTATTAATAAAAGTATATGTCTGTGGGTGTAACGGTTTTTTATTAAATACTTTCAAAACTCTCTAGTAGTCGTAAAGATATAGTATTAGACATAGTATTTATAATCAAACTAACAAAAAATTAATACATATGAAAGTTGAAGCCGTTATTGGATATTTAAGCGACGACGAATATGATTACTGAAGCGACAAAAAAACGTTTTTTCAAACAATCAAAAACGTTAAAATAAACTTCGTATGTATTTTTTTCAAGAATGATATATCTTTTAAAATACACAATTACTTTGATAATTAATTGTTATCTTAAAGGGATTGTTTTACATATATGTTATTATTACTTAAAAATAAAAAAGATATAATAAAAGTTCATAATAATTTTATGTAAATTCATCCATATCCTTATTTATCATGCTGATATCAGTTGCCTAGGTAAGACATATATAATTAAAAAGTACATTTTACTTGTCAGTAAGTCTCATAATACATACTGGCTTATTCTTCCTGGTTTTGCCCTGAGGCATGGAAAGAAATTGTTTCACCGCAATAAAATTTCTTATATCACTATTTAGACTCCTCTCTGTCTCCAGCTAGTAACATCTTAATATTATAAAACCGCTCTATTGCGACATGAAAGAAATTTAATTAAGCAACAAACACACCGCATTAACAATAATATAAGTAAGGATTATTTACTAACATCAAAAAAGATATGTCATGTATAAAACAACGAGAATTTAATTTAATAAAATAATGTTCACGGTTGTGATCTTACTCCTAAAAATAAATCTTATAATTTAAAATCTGTACGAAATTGATATAAATATGCTCACATTTTTACTGAGAACTTAAAAAATGCTTCATTACTGAGTATTAGTACCACACAGTAGCGGGGCTCCTTTATACTTGATTAAAAACTGTAATAAGAAAGACTCACAAAAGTAACGCAAAGTCGTTTATATTTCATTTAAACTAAGAAATATTTCAAGCGTTTAGTGCTTCTCAGTCCAGAGCGAAGATTGGACGTTTAGCTCCAAAGTGTTCCTCTTTATCACTCGACGTTAGACGGATAGAAGCCCTCACACAACAAGGATTACGGCAAACTAGTTTTGAACCACGGGTTTGTTTACCTAACAGTCTATTTATACAGGGTCGACACACAGCTCTGATCGTTTACTTCAGATGTAATTAGTTATGTAGCCTTATGATTAGATGTATTATTTCAATTGGTAAATGAATTTAGTTTTTCATCCACACTAAAGTTTTTTCACATTGTAATATCGATTATGTAACGAAGTTTCCTCATTATTTGAGAATACATTAGAATTTGTTTTTGAGTAATTTATAACCGATATTTGACATAAATTATTATTTACTTTCAATTGAAAGATTTTATGATATTCCCCGAATATAATTTAAAGAAATAAACACAAAAAACGACAAATAATAATGGTGAATAAAATATATAATCTTCTACAATTCACTGAAATATTGCACGAATAACTTTTATGGAAATATTGTTAGTACATACTTTGTGAGAAGTGATGCTGGTAGTTTGCAACTTCATAAATATGTTCAGGAATATGTTATAAAGCTTTGGATTAAACACAATACGCTGTAAAGAAATACTGTGCAGTCAAGCAACAATGTTGTTTTGTTTATAACTTCTTCGAAACATTATATTCAATATTTTTAAGAAGAAAATATATATAGGGTTGCAAATTACAAGAATTTTTTTTGTGTTTCGCTTTGAAGTGGACTAAGATTTGATGCGAGCAAGTTCTCTTGTCAAGAAGCTGGCGAGCGCTATAAAATAGAATACAATCAAAATAGTAAAACCAAGCTTTAATGATAGTATCAAAAAAAAAATGTCTCGCTTTTATACTAAGCATAGGTAGGTACGTAAGGAAATTATTTGATTCATAAGAAGATCATTGATAAGTGTCAACGTTTGAATTAAATATTTCCGTTAAAAGTAGATAGAAGGAAGGGATGATCTCAGTTAAGAGCTTTGTATTCTAGGGATTAATGTATGCAAGTACTTCACGCCGTACAGTAATATGTTTTATTATACTTACAAAACTAATGGGCTCTAGGTGTAAAATATATTAATTGAGTAAATAATATAACATAAAGTACGTTCTTTGCTACTGATGTATTTATTTTCAAAGTCAGTTCAGTAGTTTTTCATTACCCTTCATCCTTTTTAGATATTATAGGAGACGAAATAGTAAGCCCTCTATACATGGCTTAATCTATACTATTATGTTATCTGTGTCTCTATCTCAACACATATTATAGTAATAGAAAAAGTATAAAAACACTCTAAAGTGTGCCATGGGACTGTCTTTCACACATAAATGAGGCGCAGTGGCCTTGTACCACATTGTTATAATAGGTATATGAACACACAGTTCCTAGTTAATTTTATTCTCATCTTACATATAATATTTGCTGATGTATCGTGATTAAACATTTTAGTTTGTACCACCATTAGCCGATTGTGTAGTGGTTACTTAATTCATGAATTTGTTTGTTTTGAATAATTTATAATGCTTGATTTTCTTTAACTTTTATATCTCTTAGCAATCTCGCAAATGACTCTCCAAATCTTTTATGATTTTATGTTTATGATCGTATTTTCTTTCGTTGGATTTTACATAAGAGTTATACATACGGACGTTATTTTTTTTTACTTACTTTAACATTCTTTGATACAAAATGCTATCGCGCTATGCTATCGCCCCTGGGGAGGGGTACCACGCCAGTTACAAGAATGGAACCAAATGACAAAAATTTCCTATCAAACACTAAAAGAATCCCCTGAGTCGGTTGAAACCCACTAATAAAAAAATGAATTATATGACAACAAAATAAATTACAGTCGAATTAAAACCTCCTTTAGCTATCGTTGACGTTGACGTTTTCGTTTTATTTAAATTAGTATTTATTTTATATGAAATAAGTTGAATAATTACTACCAACATGTATTATCACACTAATATTATAAATGTGAAAGTTTGTCTGTCCTTTAATCACGCTGAAACTACTGAACGGATTTTGATGAAATTTGGTATACAGTCAGGGTATGAGCTGATTTGGGTGATCGGCTAATTTTATCGCGATTAAATGCTCGCTTGGCATAAACAAGAATCTTGATATCCGGGCGGAGCCGGGACGAGCGTCTAATTTAGTATAATTTGAACTGTAAATCCAATTGAAACTGAAACATTTCGTTCTGCTATATTAAAGGTATATTAAGTTATGTATAATTGAGGAAGGAACTCGAGCAACCAGGGTTATGAAGCTACTAACGATGTCCATGTCCATTAATATAATATAACCTAGTGTATATAATACCTACATTCTCCGGTGAATTTAATATACCTAGCTTATTAAATATAAAGAAATATTGCGTAGTATAAATTCACTTATGTATGAAACAATTATTGCAACGTGAAACTTCGTAACGGCTCCGTAACAAAAATACAACTGTAAAATGATGTAGATACAGTTTACATCATTATTTTTTTCAATCTTAAAGCGGTATAAAAGTTTTGTCCTTTTTATGACTTTTTATTAATATATTATGAAAAAACTCAGTGAAAAATTAATTTTAACAATCCATTTATCTAAGTAATTTTAAAAATCCATTTATCTAACGTACACATAATTTATTATATGACGCTATAACGGCTTGCTAGCCGGCACAATCAACAACAATCGACATAAATAGTTCAACCGGCAAACGGTATTCAAAAACCTTTCACGTTTCGTTATCTACAAGCCGAAAGCTTGGATATTTTGTCACATGTCGCTATAGACAATGGAACGACACGACAATGCGGCAGGAGATCACGGTCAGGTTTCTAACATTCCATTGAAAGCATAGTCTATTGTAGACTACACTACCCCGTTGTTTGGTGAGGCAAAAGGTACTTTGATATTGCAAATGTTTGTACCAGGGTTTTAAAATATGAACTATTTAGTTCACATAACTCTCTTTTGTATTCGTTACAGTTATAATGTAAATATGAAAAGCTTTGATTCGTATAGAACAACGCGTAGGTCTGTTTGAATTCATCATTCAGTACAAAAGTTTCAGAAATATTCGCCGGCCCTGAATTCTGCTGTGTTTTAACTTTTAGTTTATTTTATGAGTACTTCATAAAATACAAATTTTCCATAAACAAATAATTGTACTTGAAACATTAAAAAAACGGACTGGATGTTATCGTATTAATGTTTTGCTTACGTAACCATACATATAATATATGTTATGAATGTTTCTATGTATAATGGATTTAGCATAAAATGGGTACACATTCAAAAACATAACTGTAATTTATTGTATAAAGAACACTTATATAAATTTATTCTTTAGACCTTACTATTTCATTTAAAATGCGTTATAGGTACTCATGGTCATTTCTTCAACTCCAATGTAACAAAACTTTTCTGTTATCTATTCCTAAAATATTACTCAAAAGAAATCCAGGAAATACATTAAAATAAATGAAACATAAGATAAAAAAGTAAGGCATACCGTTATAAATAATAAAACAACTTGGCCAATTTATTATTCGCAGATAAAATTCGTGTCGCGAATTTCCTCAATGAATGGCGAAAACGTTTTGCACTTCCAACAGAACTAGTATAATTTGAGTATCATATTATTAACGTACTTGTGTGAAGTGACTTTAACTTTAAGTGCTCATAAGCCACTATTGTGCTACATTTACTAAAATGTATTAGTCTATGAGAAGACAAAACAATCTTCATAACACAAGAATGTTCGTCACTTATGAACTGTTTCGTAATAATTCGTAAGGTACTAAGGTTAGACCTTAAATATTTACATGGAATGAAAAGTGATATGATCAATCAAATTAATTTTAATTTGAATACATGTTAATTGTAAAGACACGAAGGGAATTATATATTTTTTCAAGTTTATTCATAAAAAGTAAAATTAATGTAGCCTATTTTTTTGTGAATAATATAATAATAAACGTGAATAAATTCCATTGAATTAATATAACGAAATTAACGAATTTAAAAACTTTAACTTTATCATAAGTCATCAAATCATACAAGAGGTTCGAAGTATGAACTTCTGAGGTGCTTAGGTGCTTAAAAAGGAAAATACTCGTGAACTAATCAATAAAAACAATACTCCTCATGTCCATTTTTAACACAGCAATTAACATGTCAATATTAGTAATGTTTTATGGAACTGTATCCACAAACATTACTAAGAAACAATCATTTTAAACAAAAAATGTGAACACATTATTTTATATGCATAGCTTTTAAATGACTTTGCTTAACAAAAAGCAATTTTGACTACGATCAAGTTTTGATTACTTCAGCCGTAATTAGAGTTAAATGTCACATTCTAAATATCAAAGTTATTAGTTAATTATAACCCACTAACATGACGTTGTAAGATATCATAATTTTAGTAGATATTAATCGAGTTTAATAGCTCCTTGAATCAACCTTTTTAATTTGTTTGTCCATGTTATCTTACAAATGTACAATTATGTTTATTTTCATGCAAAAATTTCAGTTTGTTGTAATTTGCTGAGCACATGAGAGAAATCAGTGTTATTGTATTTAAAACTACAGTTTGTTTGTTAATTTAGAATATATTCAAATACTATAGGACAACCCTAATTATGTTAACTATTATTTGACCCTTGAGTCCTATTAGTTGGGTCATATCTGATTATATAACATGTTAATATAAATAACAGCTACCCGTGACGTCTTCTGTATTCAGTATATCTTTAACGATGTTCTTAATCACTTGATTTCAAAATGTCCCGAGTTATTTACCGCTAAAAATGTGATTCTATTAAACTAACTATGCAAAACCTATTCATGTGCGAGTGAGTATGATTTAGTAGATTTAATTTATTTTAATTAAAAGAAAAATATTGTATACTAGCTGCGCCCCGCGGTTTCACCCGCATAAGTCCGTATCCCGTAGGAACATGGGGATAAAAGTTGCCTATATGTTATTCCAGTTGTCCGGCTACCTACGTACCAAATTTCATCGCAATCGGTTAAGCAGTTTTTGCGTGAAAGAGCAACAAAAATATAAGCATCCTTACAAACTTTCACATTTATTATATTAGTAGGATAGGATAGGATAAAAGCAAAATATTGTTTATTAATACTATATTTATGCAATAAAGATTTTTTTTTTGTGTGAAAACAACAACTAGGTACCTATTTAATCTTAAAGAACTTCAGATAAGACAATAAAAGACCATTAATCTTACTGCAAATAAAGCAATACTCAATGAAGACAGAAATAGTTCTTTACGGTTCGCTCCATGTGTGTTG
The DNA here is from genome assembly GCF_012273895.1 of Zerene cesonia. Lineage (NCBI taxonomy): Eukaryota > Metazoa > Arthropoda > Insecta > Lepidoptera > Pieridae > Zerene > Zerene cesonia. The sequence continues at coordinate 3,921,514 of NC_052113.1, read as the reverse complement.
GACAAATGGATTTTGAGTTGCTCTATTGTAGAATGCTATTAAATGTCAAGACTAGGGATGGAAATGTTGCTTATATGTATAGAGAAAGTTTTTAAAAATGAATGAATGAATGCGAAAAAGGTACTTGTTTTTGCGTTATACATTATTCAGTTGTCAGATTATGTTCGCATTTAATACGACAAAATTTGCAATAATAATAATTATTATTTTTTTAAAAAACATATCAATAGATGAAATAGTATAGGAGAACAAAAGCAACAAACCATATTGCAAATAAATACTTAATATTCAAATAGCAGTAGGTAAACTATGGTGTATTATGTTGGTATACTGGTCAAGCTCATATTCCAATAAATCGCTGCTACTGATTTCAGGTAAAATATTTGTAAATTAAAATTAGCATAATTTAGATAAATTTGTGATTACTTGCGTAGTGATGTAATAATTAGATATAAAATATACTGCTGCTAAAATATATGCACCGCCTCCTGTTGTGCTTTTCATACTGCTGATTTTATTTATTTCCTGTATGTACACTTCTTGTAAAGGTGCACAATAAAATCCGTTAAAAAGTTTTTAATATCTTAATATATATACTAAATATCTGAAATTAAAACAAAATAAATCTAAACGTTCGTACTATTGTACGTTATAAAAAAGGAAATGGTAATTAATATGTTACTCAAATTGATATGTTAATAGCGGACGTTAGACGAAATATTTAAAGTTTGCAGTTCAGTTCATTTTTAAGTTTTACCCATAGACTTGCATTTACTCAAAACATAAAGACTAAAAAACTAACAAAAATCAGTAACAAATACACACCCATATTAAAATTTATAACATGATTAAAATTCAATCAGCTTATATGAGACACGACGCGATGTTAACACATCATAAAGAAAACGAAAACCATTGCACATACATACATGAAATAAAAACTAAATTGATTCACCTTTTATAGCTGGTTCACCGTATAACGAAATATAAAACATCTCATAAACGGAATACAGCAAAGATTTCGTGAAATAAAGATAGTATTACTGATAATGTCGCACACGCCAGCCCTGTCTTATTCGTATGAATAATTCAAACGCCTCAGTCCGGTGATCAAGTGACGTGCTCAGCATCCGGATGGTGCCATGTTTGTGCTTGATCTATCGTGTTTCAATCAGTAAATAAATATCCAAAATCAGTTTGACCAGTCTAGACCATACACATCTTTTCCCAATTCAGTTTTGAGAAAAGATGTGTATTGTGTTTAATACAACGAATCGCCAATTATCTGCAAGTTATAAAGTTCATTGGGTGATTTGACTCGGAGAAGGAAAAAGAAGGGCTGCATAGTGTGTTTAATATTAAAGAAAATCAACTTGTTTTTCATTTTATATTTATTTTATTCGAGAAAATGTTCTTTACGTTTAAAAATAGTTAGTTTACGTTACTGTGTCTTGTTTTTATCATAGATAAGACACCAGCAAAATATTGACGCACCAGCAGAATAGCAATTAATCCATATACCTTCTTTATTTTTATCTCCGTTTCAATCATAGTTTCTAATAATTATGTGACTCTATGAACTGTAAGATTTAGCTTAAATCTCGAAGAAAATTTAGGTTTTAAATGATATACCTACCGTATATAACTTTATAAGTATATTTCTCAACACTCTTTAACATATTTTACGACTTTCCCATGGCCTAAAAGAATGCAACATTACCATTCTATATATATCTGGATATAGTTAACAATAAGTATTAAATTGTTTGTGTACGCTGGAGGTCAAAAGCCCGAATAAAACGCCCAATGACATTTACAGATGTCATTGTTATCATTAATATATGATGGTATGACATGATGATTTATTCTCTAAATATAGATTTTTACATCGTTGCTTTATGAATGGTTAACAACGCATACAAACGAAATTAGAATGAAGTTAATAGGTTTCTAATAATAAAATGGCTTATTCTATAGATGTAATTTATTTTTACTTAATTGGTGATTTAATGAATTTCTAGAATAAGAAAACAAGACAACAACCAACAAGGTTCCTTAAATATGGTTGAATTTATTTCTTATTATATTTATAACCTTCCTTAATCTTCTCTATCTAATTTCTCTCCGTACGTCTGGTTATCTGGAAGAAATCGCTATGTAGCGATAAGACCGCCAATTGTTTAGTTAGTAATAAAATAGTTTTATTGTAGTTTTCTTTAGAGCAATAAAGAATAAATAAATAAATTTATTTTTTGTGTAAAGCATAATTTGACACAGAAATAGCAATTAATATATTAAAATTTTATAGAAATACATTTAAAAATAGAAATTTATGTATTATTAAACGAATACTCTCCAGTCTACACCTATAAGCCTTTATGGTATTCTCAATCACTTATAAAATCCCATAATAGAAATAAGAAATTGAAGGTAATAAACTAATTATAGAAAATGAAACCTCATAAATTTAATAGTGTGTTAAGCGCAAAGCCTTTTCTGATATTAGCTATGCAAATTCAACGAAGCACGTGCAAGGAAATAATAATTTAACAGTGAAAACAAAGATAAACCGATAATTTGAATAATTTCCTAATAAATACAAATACTTTTCGTATCGTATTTTATTTCTTTATGGTTTTACTATTCAGATTTTGAAGCATATTAAATTTAAATTAAATCTTGGCAATAAATACCGTTGGTAATTTAAGTTATAGTATGGAAATAAACCATAGAATTATATGCGTCACTTAATAATAGTTTATACTACAGATTGTACGGGTTAAATAAATAAACTTGAATGTATGATTTCTTTACCAATTATACGAACCAAAACAACCACCAAATAGTACAACATCAAAGAATTACGCTATAATATAAATCTCAATATATAATGTTTGCCTCGGCATATCATTATTTCAATTTAGAAAGTATTTCTGTATGGCGCTAAATATAATATGTCGTAGCATAATTCGTAGCAACGTAGACTGCTACGAAGCTACGAGATAAATTCCTATAATATTAACAACGCAGGTGAGAACATACTTTGTTATTATTCGTCTCATATTTCACAACGTTCTAAGAGATTTATATTAAGAGATTTTATAAAATGGATTTTGTCGTTTATAATATCATTGAGTACATAGAAAGAGGAATTCAATTGTCAGAACTACTAATATGCAAAAAAACGTAACGTACTTAAATATTATACAATAAAAAGTAAACATTGAAAAATACTTTTGTACTAGATCCTAATTGATACCCATTCGATGTTAGACTCTAGGTTTACTGCTCACTCGGATGCCCTAACCACATGCAGCGAACTGGAATTTTCGATATCATTTCCTGGTATCTTCGATTCGTAAGAATTGGGTGTGCGATATGACGAAATACATACAAAAAAGTTAGTTTTGGATGATATAGTTGCTTTGCTAAAACTGAAGGAAAGAATATAATTTAACTATAGTAGGTAAGGTGAAAAGCAGTGGTGGCTCAGTGGTGAAAACCTCGGACTTCAAAATCGATAAGTAGGGGTACGAGACCGGGCAAGCATGCAAGAAATAAATTGATTTTTTAATTTATCTGCACATGTGGATAACATCACCACTGCTTATAACGGTGAAGGAAAACATCGTGAGGAAACCGGCATGTCCAAGAATCAAAAGTTCGACGACATGTGACATCTGCCACCCGCATGGCCTGAACCCACATAGGAGACTTGTGTAAGGTGAAGGTGGTGGTGAAGACTATACTAGCTGTAACATTTTTATAATTACGGAAAAAATCCATTTTTCATTGTATTATCAGAACCAGTCCTTACAATAATTTCATTATAAAGTTTTAGGTCAGTTTATATATTGTACTCATTACACAATCTGACTTTAATAAAAATCTCAAGTGGAGCAAGAGTAATAAAGGCAAAACCAAACTGCTTGGTCCAGAAAGCGGTTAATTGCCATCAGTAAATTGTGTGCTATAACTGCTTTATGTGTCATTTAGGTAACGATCCTTAAGTATTACCCTTAAAAATATATTTAGATATTTATTGCGCTCTTGGCGTAATGTAATAAAGATTGCAGAAGAATTATCGACAGAATTGTTAGGAATATTAAAGTAATTTCACATCAAAATAGTCCAGACCTCATGTCCCAGTTACATGAAAGTTGATTTATTGATTTCAAGTTGAAATTCAGATTTCAAACTACACACGTAAAATATTTTGTCTATAAAATTAACTTACACTTCTCTGGAGACTATTTATTTACTATTCTATAGAGTTAACCCTCAGCTATCGGTTAAAAGGGGATTGAGACTGGTTGTAGGGATCAAGCACATTCAATTGCAGGTATCGTGTTTAATGTTTTCCATTATCCTTTAATTTCCTTGCCAATGTTAGCCTATATATCCTTTGAATTGTTTGTATGGGATTCTCTATTTGTAATTACTTGCTTCTGGAATATATAACACAAGCTTTGCAGCGCGATTTCACCCGCCAATGAAGCCGCGAGCAAAAGTAAGTTTTTTCATAGCTTAATAATAATTCTAAATCATATTTATATCAACGTATATAACTTTCAATGTTGTAAAACTTTATCCAGATCCTTGTAGTAGTTTTTGAGTGAAAGAGAAACAAACTGGCGTCCATCCTCAAAATTTTCCCTCAAATAATTGTAGCATCGTTTAATGTATATATATTTAGAACAACAAGTTCATAAAAGGCATTAACTCTATGACATTTCCACTTAACACTTAACAATACTTCCAGGTAATGATATGGTATTATTATTATATGGTCAAGCGGAAGGTCTTAATTCCTTTCTTTATTTCTATAGTATTGCTTATAAAAAAAATAGGTATGTATCTGTGAAATGTGAAATTACCCCATCATTAAGGCCAACTACCTGGTTTAATAATTCTTTATGGATGTGACATTTACGCTGCGCTAGCGTAAATGTCATATTGTATTTTATAGAGATTAGAAATGTATACCGAAGAAAAGGTCTAAATAGTATGTATTAGGGACAGCTAAAACATTTTATTTGAGAGATCGCTTCCATCGAAAATACTACACCATAAACTTTGTCAATTATAACTCGACTTCATATACTTTTCAATTTGTCGATTAAACATTTTCAAATAACATTTAGAAGTAAACATTTGAAAATGTATATGGCATTTTTAAATTATTCAATTATTACGATGATACAAAGAACAGCTAGCGAGTCACGCGTGCATTTTAAATCTGTAACATGTAATTTCCAAAGGTAAAAGGGTGCCCCTAACATACTAATTTTTTTTTTTTTTCGTAAGTTACCCGCATAGGTGAAAGAAATACAGACATTCCCGGCGCTATAAATAGTTCCCGTTTCCGTATGTCTTCCGGAATAGAAAAAGCTATCTATGTACGAAATTAAATTCGAATCAGTTTAGGTGTGAAGAAGAAATAAACAGACAACCAGGGTTTTTTACATATTTTGGATATTTAGACGTATATGCAAAGAGGTTGCATTCTTTCAATGTTAATAATTTTCTTATATTTCATTTATATATATTTAAAACATTGATTCGTATCCTCTAATTCAATTAGAATATTTTATTTTTTTTTTGCTTACAGTTGGTTCAACAATCCTTCATTCTAATTTATAATTGTAGTACCTGAACCTTTTGTAAGCCTTTTATGTGAATTGGAGATTAGTATGGGTTAAATTTCTGTACTTATGTATTAGAATGCTATTGTTTACCATACTAAATATACTCATGACATTAAGGTACCTATGTTATATATAACAATGAAGCTGTCGAAATCTTAATATATATGAATTACCTGTCACATTGTTTGTTCGCGATGGACTCCTAAACTACTTAACCGCTTTTAATCAAATCTGCACACCATGTGCAGTTTGATCCAGCATAAAAAATAGGATACTTTTTACTATTTCAATTAAGGGAAATAACTACCCGGGCTGAGTCGGGGCATGAAGCGAATATTATATAAAAAAATAAAAAAGGATAAGTGAAGGATTAGCGGCAGGAACTACGGAATAGACTCGGAAGGGCGAGGAAAAAAAATCGATCCTCCGACTGCCCCAATCAAAAACACAGTAGCATGGTACTATTTCACGCTGATCATCTGTGGGAATGTGGTACCTTATCTGGTGCGAGCTTGGCCAATTTGTTGCTGGCTCAAGCGTACTCGACGCCCACAGTCAAAGCACTTCCATATATCTTACAATATTTGAACCATTAATGTCCTCCTTCTACTAGTCTTATCTATTTACTTTATTAACAACATCGAGTGGCATAAGTACAAAGTGAAATGATACAAATACATTATACAAAATGCCTACGCCGTGTAAACGTCTTAAATACTGTACAAATAAATCACTACGAAACCGAGACAAGACTGATTTACCACACTGGATTCTCTTTCAGCTGTCTACAACACAAGGGATAGACAAGGCTACGAAGATGTCAAACTGAATCGAACTAAACGATACCCACAAGTTTGAACACCCTATCTTGATTTTACAGAATATTTACAACGTCATATTGTGTTTATCTACCATCGCGAGTATGCTAATGAGGTATTGTAATTTCAAACATTTATAGTGGAATATCAAAGGCCAAGGCTTCGTACCTTGTTGATTAAACTGCGATTTGATTTAATATTACACAGCGAAGCAATATAATACGGCGACTGTTTTAATTTTTCATATTTAATTCAGATAGTTGATATCATTAACTATAACTCTTTTTCATTTATTATCTACAAGACTTGTAACATTTAAAAGGGAATTTTTATGAGCTAATTTTTATTGCTAGTGTCTTAGAATCTTTCGGTTTATTTGCAAGAAACTCGCTAAACGAAATTTTAATATCACTTCATGTAAGTAAAAATACAAATAAAGGATTTCTGCTTTATACACAGGAAACTAACAAAGTTACGAAAACCGTTAAAGTTATAAACAGTCACGAAAACTAAAACTTGCCTTGATTGTTTTATAGACGATTTATTTTATAAATAAAACATACGAAAACAATAACCTCTTAACTAGCTTCTATCTAAATATTCTATACAAATAATAAAACCAATTCACAAAAAGTTCATTGGTTACAGAAACCCAAGTTAAACTTTTTTTCTTATTTTCTTTAGTGGCAAAACCCCGAACCCACCGTGGGCGAATTCTACTGTATTTTTATACATTAATTATTTGACTGATTAAATTTGAGCAATATTATATAATTAAACATAATTTCTTTAATAAGTTTAAGTTCGAGTTTAATTTATCTACGTTTTACATTACGACACGCTTGCTGCTACGTATTAACTGATTGATTTCACAAAAATTTTCTAATTGCCAGACAAGCCGTAAAAGCCAATAATTTAACAGGCAATAAATACGAACATGAATTTTTATTGAATATTTATAGGAACGTAGATATGCGACACCTCTCCAGTAAGCTAGGATGTACGACGCTACAAAAATATCTGCTCTTTAAAGATAATCAAGTGACGTTTCGGTATCATGTACATTTGATTGACACTCAGAGTATATAAAAACTAGATACTCGCCCCGGTTCCGACCGAGTAGATGTTATATTGTAAGCTTTTCAAAATTTAAACAGTAAATACCTTATTCAAGTGCAGCAAATGCAACGATCTAAACCTACAACTAAAACCGTTAAAATCCATTCAGCCTTGATATTATGAAAATTGACTGGTGTGGTGAAACTAACACTACTTGCTTTTATACAATTTTGTTTAGACTTGTGTCGGGAACTTGGTTCAGATATAGCAATTAAAAAAAAATGGTTGCCTGTAAAGTCGGTTTTACGGGCGAAGATTTTACGTGACAACGTCTTTTTCTCGGTAGAATATTTATTGATATGAATATTACGCCAAGAACGCTCGAGAAAGACAGAGACAGAGACATAAGCATGCGCCGATTCAATGCGCCTAATTCTCTAGTCCTGCGCGCGCGGCGGACCGATCATAGTTCGGTGACTCATCGTAACGTTACCGGGCGTTACACTTTTTCATGAGTGACTCCGAGTCGCAACCTAATTTAAGACGTTGTCACGTCAAAATTGCAATCAATCCAATTTATTACCGTGCCAACCGTTGCTTGACCACTATTTTTATTATAGCGATTTGTTGTTATAGTGGCATCAGAAATACGTTTATTCCGCTAGCTGTCTTCCTATCACGGTTCATGAGGCACCTGGTAAACGGACGAACAGACAGGTGGATAGCAAAGTGTTAGAAATAGGATTCCGTTTACCCTTATAGTGTAAAACACTAAAATCGATGGGTTTTGGTATGGTCGGTTAAAAAGTTAATTGAATTAATTACTAGCACTACTTTTGCTTCATAAAGGTTACATAAAAAATTAGGAACTAATAAAAGCGTTCAATGAAAGTATAAAATAGTCTTTCACATTATATTGCATTCAAATAACTATAATCATTTTAATTGCCAAACTTTACAAAATACATCTCGTATTCATACGAAGCGTACATATGCTCTGAGCAATATTGTATTCACAGTAACCACACTGTAATATTGACTCGGTTTACCATAGGATATCGAAAATGAGTTATAATATAGGGCCATTCCGTTATGTCGGACTTTATTTCCGCACAGGAAATTTGTGGTCTGTCCATTCTATAGACGATTGGATGTCGCCATTTGCGCGTAGATTAGGAAAATATGATAATCGCTTTTAGAATTAACCTAAAATATTACAATACGAATATTTTTATTTTCTCGTATCAAAGACATGTAATTTCTTGTAAAAGCTGGATGATTTGTTAATCCTACTAATCGTACAAATATTATAAATGCGGAAGTTTGTAAGGATGAGTGTGTGAAATTTTGAAAGAATAGAAAAAATTCGATCACGAGGCAGGATTCGAACCTGCGTTTCTTGCCTAACCGTAGCAACGCCTAGTCTCTCGGCCACCCGTGATCCTGCCACAGTAATCGAATTTCTTCTACTCTTTCGGTTTCATGTGCCTAAGGGGCACCCCACGCCATCTATTGAGATGATTAAGAACCATCACAACCAATACGAAACATTATTTCAATGATTACAATATTGTATCGATGGAACGCGGCCTTTGTTAAATTTAATTTTTAGTTTCATAGCATTGAAATGCTTTATAAATGAGAAATTTTGAAAGAATAGAAAGATACTAGCCGAGAGGCTAGGCGTTGCTACGGTTAGGCAAGAAACGCAGGTTCGAATCCTGCCTCGTGATCGAATTTTTTCTATTCTTTCAAAATTTCTCATTTATAAAGCATTTCAATGCTATAAAACTAAAAATTAAATTTAACAAAGGCCGCGTTCCATCGATAATGATTGTAATGAAATTTGGTACATAGACAGCTGGACAACTGGAATAACATATAGACAACTTTTTATCTCGATATTCCTACGGTATACGGACTTACGCGGGTGAAATCGCGGGGCGCATCTAAAAGTGAAGTCCCGTGTCCCCTAGTGGGGTATGGGGCAGATGATATACATCTGTTTCACTGATCGATTTTCTTTATGGACAAGTAGGTGATCAGCCTTCTGTGTCCTGCCAGACCGAGACATTTTTTTTTTTCGTGCGTCCCCACCGGGAATCGAACCCAGGACCCCTCGGTTCTAAGCTCACAAAAACAAGCGGGGCGCATCTAGTATATTATAATTTTGTATTTGAATTGAAATTAAACATTATTTCAACTCTGAAAATAAAAATGAAATGCCGTATAATAAAGTTGAATCTCTTTTCTTACTTTTTACTTTTACTTTTACTCACAAGCCTACCTTTAAATAATTATTTTTGTTTATTAATTCATTAGGTATTTCATCCAAAACAATGTACGTTCCAATATCTCAAGTTCATACAATTATAATAGCACCTATTCATCAAAAATGCCAGTGACAATATTTCACATTAACCGTCCAAATTACTAGAACTACGCAGTAAACCTGTCCACACATTCGTTACAACGAATATAAAACATTTCGAATCGAAGGCTAAAAAACAATCAATACCAATAAACTATTAACGGACTAATAAAACATACATACAGGAAAGCCTATTGGCTACAAATAGTCCGAACAAATACGTTAAAAGGCCAAACTTGAATGTTTAACTATGTTGTAATGGAAAACTCTTTCTGCCATTTCTAAATATAGCGATTACAGCCGCTCTTGTATATTTTAGGTTTGAAGTAATTGTGAAGATGTAACTTTTAGTTTACATTTGAATTGTTGATTAATCACAATAATTACAAAAATTAAATCACAAATAATATAATATATTAGGAGTAATCAAATAAAATACACACAATAGTTTTCGAATATTTTATTTCATCGTGATAGTAAATAGACGTCGTATGTAAATAATAATATTACAATTAATTTCGAATTTTATTAGATATTTTACAATAACTATGAGCATAAGTGTAGATATGTACACTAGTTCCTATAGATATGAAATAAACGCACAATCTATGTTGTAAAAGCTACGTACACACTTCTTAAATATGATCAGAAACCTCTGGAGTTGTCAATACAAGCAGACATCCTCAATGCTCATTAGTAAGTACCATAATGCAGGTACATCCATTATACCAATCCAGTCCAAATATTTGAAACCCTCACATTAATTTATGACACGGAGATAGTAATGTTAAGATTGGCACAAGATAACATCTACATCGAGAACTCTAGTCGTATAAATAATCGATTAAATAAACGATACATTGATATATTATCGTAATATGATTTAGGTTTTCAATTTATAACCTACATAAGACACACATTATACACATCACCCAAATATTAACCAAACTATTATCTAAAAGTAAAAAACATTATATTAATTAGAGCTTTAAATAACAAACAAAAACATTATCTATTGCTAATTTTACTACGGTTATTATTTAATATAAATATAATAGCCACACTACAAATGCCATTTTAGACCGAACTATTCACACAATTTTCAAATAATATACGATATTTAATTATTAATTTAAGATATAATGGTCCGTGAACCAGGCGAAAATTTTGTAAATCATTTCTTCCAAACTACAATTTTGTACAATAGATAAATAAGCCTGTCATTATACATGATGACTGTCATCATCTGCATCAACAGCATCTTGGAATTACGTAATTAATGATGTGGAAATACGTTTATACTAGTAACTTTCACCGGCTTTAAAATTTGACTGATTTGTTTACGCACTTGACAGCTTACGGTTACCATTATACCATTATACAAACTCAGACCTGAAAAAGTGATTGACTAAACCTTCGTCCGGTTCGGGGATCATAAAAGATAATTAGAATTTAAACAGTACCAGATAGTAAAAGTCCAGTAAATAAAACAAACGTCTCAACACAACTTCTAAATTGAAGTGATCGAAACCAAGGAAGTATGACTGAAGTATAAGTGTGCAAGTACACGAATTCCTAAACTCGCGTCGTATCTAAATATAGTGGAGGGAATAATAAGTCTTAAATTTAAAAAGTGGTACCTATTGTTTATATTATCAGGTAAATTTCGTTCCATTTTGATTAAACGCTTACCTTTCCTACCCAATCCATCTGGTCCCTTAACACCAGTACCGATTCATTGATTTGAAATATTTATAATTAAGCTACTTAGACATACACATTTAATATAGTTAGAGCCATAGTCTCACCTTCAGAGAAGACACACAAGACTTTAATTGACTTTATAATTATTTATTCCGAGTGGATATATTACTTAGGCATCTCTCTATTAAAAAGATAATTTCGATAGTTATCTTCTAACGCATCATCAAAACCTTACGATCTAAAACACCTTGTGTGCAGTTGATACATAATATATTGGACCAAAGTTCAACCTTCAAATCATCAATCCTATTCTACAAAGGTATAAGATTATATATTGATACACGGATAAATTCTTAAAGACGAGTGATATAATTTGGATTACAGTATTTATTAAAAGTTATCTTATGAAGTTGTCTAAGTTATCAAATTAAATGCATAATATAATAATGACTACATGGGTAAAAAACCCTACACAGCAAATTCAAATTATACCCTACGTTATTTGATAATGTTTTAATTTTACAAGAATGACGATATTTATTAGTGGCACTGTGAAATATTAACCAAATGAATGTATTGTGCAATCCTTATAATCTAATAAAGTGAGTTTAAAATTTTTATTCTTATAATCTAAATTATATATAGATAGTAATAATCATTGCAGATACTTGAAAAAACACACTGCTTAACTGTGGTCCCGTAACAAGACACGTTTTTTAGTCCACAAGCGAAAGTCCATTTTGAAACGAAATGTTATAGAACACCACTTAAATATTAATAAGAAACCACTGCATAGTCTTATAAAGTCGTCGTTCAGTGCCATGACGATGTCCTATTCAAACGGAATAGGGCTTTGTGCGGGACTAGGCCATGTCGGCCTCATTTTTTCCAGCACATATTTAAGCTGGAAGTTTGTATGGAAATGCTACAGATACTCATCTATCTGATCGTAGTCTTCATCTGGGGGAGACGGGCCTGACACTGACAGAATAGGTAAGCCAAAGTGTTTCACGGTTTCAACGCTACCGCTGTCGTCTGACTTTCCTTCTTCGCTTATTGTTTCTTCCCTAGGTGCTTTAGCTTTGCACAGTCTTTCTGATGAATCACTCATACTTGTAAGAGGTATATTGTCGGCAGATCTAAAAGAAATATACAAAATGAATGTATGAAAACATCAACATGTTTTCAATCGAGTTTATTGCTATCTTTTATAAGTGGCTAATACACACAACACAAATAAATAAATACATTTTTACCATAATTTGATTTTAGTATTCACTGTTATTGTTATATTCTTCATATTATACCGAATTTATAAGCAGTTGCTTTCTCTTATAAAATACAATTGAAACAAAAACATGTACCTTGCTTTCCTACACAGCTTTGATTGCGACCCGTGTCTCCGAAGAAACTCGCCAGGATCAAACGCACCGAAGCCCGATGGTTCCGCAGAAAAGAAAATGGCGGAGTTCACACGTGGTCGATTGCAGCGCGCCAGGAGACGCTCTTCGCACTCCAGGCTCTGTGTATGAGTGTGTGACCACCGCATGTGCTAGGATGGAATATTAATTGCATGAGAAATGACGTCACAATACTGTAAGGAACCGTTGCTTATCTTGTTGCTTTGATGTTTGAATATAAAAATTATGAAAATGAGCGAACAAAAACATTTTGCGTCTTACAGAAGTAAATGTTAGTGAAATACTCATTAATCGTATCGTTATATTACTTTAGCTAGTTATTAAGTGTTGCAGTTACATTTCTTATAACTTAAAATAAATACTTGGAGGAACGAGCCATAAAACAAAATATTTTGAATTATTAATAACTGCGAATAAGTAGTTTTTAAACGTATGAATGAAAATGACTTTTCTGTTATTTTTATATAAAATATCCTGTACAATTTCCAATCCAAATCAATTAATGAAATCATCACATTGTCTATATAAAAGTAGAACTTACTTACGGTCTTACCGCTTACGGGCTTAAAAAAGCAATAATGTTTGAAAATACCATGAAGATGGTAGTGCAAAGATGAGGATGCAATACAACCCAAACCAGTGACTTCAGATTCTGTGTAAACAAACATTTTGTGCAGAAATCACAGGAGCATATAAAGCGAAACTTTAACACAATTAATATTGTCTCATAATAAACACTATATCGCCGAATGTAAACTGTTCCCTAATAGTACTTTAAATAAATAAGCTTTGGGTTATAGTAAATCGTATATCAGCGGGAGAGATTCTCCTTACAATATTAATAAGTTTGGGACCAGTTGCTAAATTATCACCAAAATTTTGATATACACCGGTCGTGCAACGTTAGCGACGTTTTATGAGTTAATGATTAAGTTTGTGTCTTATGCGATTCAACTGTAAAATTCGTATTTCATATAATGTTCTCCCCGTGACCACGCTCGCTGTAAAGTGTTCGAAACGTCGGGTTAGTAATATAATGAATAAATCGCGTTTAAAATCCGTTAAAAAGTTTTTAATTTCTAAATGTATAATACTCGCGTAAAATCAAACACAAGAAAATACTATCATATAATGTTTTTAAAAGTAAATTCAACGTCTTACATAAAAAGGTTCGTACATATACTTATATTATTTAAAATTAAATTTATATATAGATATTTTAAAACAGTCCTAAACAGCTAAAAATATTACATAGAAGCGAAGATATATTATACTTCCATTGTGAATTTAATTCTCTTCATATCGAGACATAATTTACAATACAAGTTTGAATCAACACGTTTAATAATTGAAATAATTACGCTCGACAGATGTTTTAAGGTCTTCATAATCACACGACATTCGATGAATAAATTATTGGTATATTTGGCTTCATACCTTCCCTCACCACAGTCAAATGATATGAAAACAACCTCCAAATTTAATCTCGAATAATACCCAATTGTTTGAAGGTGGTAATTGAAATACGAAATGAATTAAATAGCCGAATTAATGCCCTACTAAGATCATTTTGGCAATTTCGAGATTATTTCCTATTTTGGAAACATTTTGTCTCAATGTAAGTGTTCAAGATTAACTTGTTATATACAGTACTGGAATACCCTGTGGCTCGTAGTACTCTGTGAAATAATAGTACTCTGATTTCCCTACTCTGTGCAAGTGCATACTGCAAGTGAAAGAACAGTAAAATTGCGTACATTATAAATTCTCACGAACACTATTCTGAAAATGTATATTATTCAAATCTTTACTTTTGTAGTAACATCGAACACAGCTTGTAGGTTATTTTTCAATTTTTTGTCATAAGCTAAAATTTAGTTTAAATTTAATTTATGTGCTCTAAGGTAAAGCATTTTAATTAACCCGACCGGCTGCAGCTAATATAATAAACATGATTTTGTTTTTGTTTTTATAAACATATCTATATATCTACATGAAACTAACAAATGATAAAAACAAATAAAGTTTCATATAAATTAGTTAAATAGTTAATTATTTCATACATAAATATTCATACGTCATTCAAAGCTATTTCAGGAAAATATGAAAAGAAAAACGTAATCCTGAGAATAAGTTTAAAAAATTGTGCCCAAACAGGACATTTAATAATCTCAGCTAAAAACTGATAATATTCAACATATTATAGCTTTGTATTAGACCTTGGACAGTACTATTAGCCAAATAGGCTTTCGATCCACTGAACATTAAATTCACATGTAATCCACTAACAGTTTTCTACAAATTACAACATGACGTAATATCAAAATTAATTAATATCACAAATAGTTCTACATGGTGACAAGATGCGATTGCTTCTAATTATAAAGTTTTTCGAGTCTGTCAATAACAATGTCAAATAAATTTTTACACGTGTAGCATTGAAACTGGATTCTTAACTAACATTACATAAAGTTTTAAAGTACATATCACGCAACAAGGAAATGTCCAAAGCGACTTTAATCTGTTTGAAATTGCGTTATAAAAACTTTAAAATAATCGTAATGAAGGTCTTGCATGTAAATTTAATTTACTGCGACAAAAGCGTGATACATAGCGCTAAATGCATTTTCCACTTAACGCTAACTACGATGCATAATTACATTGTGCACGCCACAATTTTTAACCGACAGACTTTAAGGTCAGCAATTGATTTTAAACCATCTGTGTAGACAATTTAATTTTCTATTTGCTCATTTGGACCAGAGCAGATTTTTCCAAGTTAAACTTGAAATTAGGTCGCTATTGAAAATCATTTATCAAAGATAAAGAAATTCACGAGATAAGCTTACGTCATGATTTCTGTCAGATCATTGGCAACAAAAGAAAAACGTAGGGGTTCATGATTATTAATGGATTGAAGATAATTATCGTAGGCATAAAATATATAAACGAAATCAATTTATTTTACTCATATAGTCCGTAATCCTATTATATTTGTTTGATATATTTATGTAAAACTTTCTAGTAACCCGTGATATTATTGTTCATATTATATTGTATACGATCTGGTAATATAATAAAATCTTAAATAACACCTTAACATATTCCATATAAAATAAATATCGCATTAAAACGTGCCAAAATATTCGATGTGCTACAAAACTTCCATTGGGTGGTGCGTATCATAAATAACAATCACAGTTCCAAAGTTTCAAAGGTGCGTGCCGGAGAACACGCGATACCGTGTCTCAGTAATACAACCGTTGTGATACAACCCTGTGCAAAAAACGAGTGAGCGTGCGTGATAGCGTTGGCAGTCACTAGTAAGCGAGTTGGAGCTTACTTGGTGATCGCAACCGGCGCACCGGCATTTGCAGAGGGGACATGCCCGCGGCCTAGCGCGGGCAGGGCTCCGCTAGCTGACTTGGTTAAGGTCATCGGGCGCCGCATGTAGCAGTGCAAACTGGCAGCCGCAGTCGCGCGCGCTCCGGCGAGGGTATTGGAAGCAACGGTCCAGGAGACAGCATACGTCCTGCGCACCACACCACTTGAGCAACGCATTAATTTTGAATCAGCACCAATTTGTTCGAACAGCCGCTGTTTGCACTGCATTATTTTTGTTCACAGATAACGGTGATGATTCATGATATTGATTGATGTAATCTGCTTGCGTCGATGTACGATATGATTTTATGAGCGCAATGGATGAGTGACCCCATAATAATAAGTGCCTGATAATTTGTATCATCTGGATAATATAATACTGTAAATCAGTTTATTGCTTTGTTTGGAAGCCTTATTATAAAACAATAAATAAAAATCGTGACGCAATTACGTTCTCTTTTGACTTCTGTATCTTTGTTGCACTTATTACGTAATTAATTACCTCTTTTACAGCACAAGAGTCCACAAGCGCCAACGCTTCATAACTAACGATAATACCATTCTGATCATTCAATCCTAGCACGATGAATTGCTTAAATCATCATACAGATTCTCTTGCTATAGAAAAATTGCATAATCTTGAAATCCGTATTAAATATAATATACCTACTAGATTTTATTATATGTGTTTAGTTATAAACCTCGTCGGATTTTCGGGATAAAAGACTTGACTGACTTTATTTGCGTCAAATTTCATTCAAATTGATCAAGTTGTTCAGGCGTGAAAGAGTGAAACACAGACAGACAGACCGGTAGACAGAGTTGCTTTCATAATTATAACTAAAAAAAAATTGTAGTTATAAACGTATATGAGCATATTCGTAGCTATAATAAAATTTATATTGACGTCAAACTCACAAAAGTACTCGAGTTAATCACGATATATATTAATCACGTTTTATCTAATACTATAGATAACATATTTATCCTTACTTTTTTATACTTACACTTATCTTACTTATTTATACTTACACTTATCCTTACATGACATGTCGGTAAAAGCTTTTCAATATGGCAATTTCCTATACCTGACACTCTGTACGAACCTACTAACGAAAGTAAATAATTACGTATCGAAACATGATAGATAAAGACAAGCAACTAAAAGGTAAAGCCTAAGCCAGTATAATCCGAGACTAACGAAACTCCCAATTGAATAAATCGATACTTAGAGAGCATTGTAATTATGGTTTAACCTAGTCTATTTTGTTTTACTTACCGATTTTCGATCATCGTTTTTAGTCATTAACACAGTCGTTAATTTTAATGAGTAAGCCGTACTATTTTCGCGCATATGCAGTGCCATCACTTTAAACTTTGCACCTGTGTTTGTTGCTCTTTCACGCAAAAACTGCTGAACCGATTACAATGAAATTTGGTACGTAGACAGCTGTACAACTGGAATAACATATAGGCATAACATATAGGCTTTTTATCCCGATATTCTTACAGGATACGGACTTACGCGGGTGAAACCACGGGCGCAGCTAGTATATTTATAAAACTCAAAGGTGACTGACTGACATCTGATTTATCAACACACAGACCAAGCCACTGGACAGATCAGGCTGAAATTTGGCATGCATGTAAATGTCATGACGCATGGCATTCGCTTATAAAGGATTTTTATACAATCTACCCCCAAGGGGTAAAATAGGGGATGAAAGTTTGTACCACGAAAATTTATTAGGTCCGCGCGGGCTAAGCTTCGGCAACAGCTAGTCAATTATAAGAGTAGTCAAAAACCATTTTATACATTATGTATTTACTTAATACGTCGTCTTCATATCATGTCAAGAAGTAACATTTTCAAATTTGGTATCATTTAATAAAATACCTCTTAATCTGATACGAAATACGCGCTACATAACATCGTGTAACTCAATATTAATATCTACATAAACAACGTAGTATAAACAATGGATATTAAACGAAATATTCTCTATTTCGGTAAATCCTTGATTGAAAACACACTACAAATGAATATGTGATGCTTAACTATAGATTATACTGATAATGAATGGATGGCGTGTTGTGATGCACACGTACGCTATGATTTAACAATTTACCCATATTTTAGTTACAGTACATGCAGTACTTACAAGCTCAATACGTAGAAACAAGAAAGAATTCACTATCATAATGTTTGTGAATTGAATAGGTTACGACTTACAATTAGTTGTTGTTAAGTAACATTTAATATTTTATATTATTTGAACTCACAATTTAATCAAGAAAAGAAAATTTTGTATAAAAAATTGCGCACGGAGAGATAACTTCGTTCATTAGAGCTGGCTGAATTAGATTTATCGTCCCACTAACCCTTCACGACATGAGAAATGTTTAAGTTTTTTTGCATGTGTATTTATGTACATTAGTTATATATAAAATAAAAAGGCAAGTCATTTCTGAGCCTACTGATTACGATAAGTATAGTATTCAGATCGCAAGCAGAAAGTAAATAATATACAATTTAAAATTAAAAACAAGTGTCCTTAAACATAATCTGGTTAAAAGGAAAAAATAAATTTGCTCTGTAGTTAATGTGAAATCGCTGAAACTGTAATCGTAAATGATTATAAATAATAACTTTGAAGGAATAGGAAACTAGGCTTTTTGAATTGGTGTTTGTATGGTTGAGTAATTCACTTTCCATATATTAATATTAATAAAAATCGTTCACAAAATAAATAGTAAATACGCAGTCGATTTACGTTTAGTAGTTGATTACTTTGGCCTATGGTGAATTTATGGTTTGGTCAAGTACATACTGTGATTGCAAAAGGTTGCTAATGATTTCAATATAATTACTTTTTTATAGATAAAACTAGATCAAATGAATGTGAAATGGTCATCCTTCACAGATATGGTTATTTAAATGTTTTAAGCGAGATATAGTTAAAATTTTTACATTGAAAACTTAAATCCATACGAGTAAATAAAGGAAGCACTTTGTCTAAGAATATTAAATTCTAATGAACGTAAATGAGGCCTTAAAATATACGAATAATTTTTGGTAGGATATTACGTTACGTTATTAGAGGAAATATGTCTGTAGGCGATGTTCTATGTTATTATAAAGAAAATAAACACGAAATAAGTTTCTAAAAAAATAAAAGTGTTACTCGAATTAGTTTTTATTACATACTGAAACTGGCTCTAGAAACTGCGTTCATGGGCGGTGGTAGCGTTTTCCATCAGGCAACCCACCAGCTCTATTGATGACAATGACTTAAAAAAATATGTATCTTGAATATAATCAATTAATTTATTTATCTGATAGCCTATTTCAATCAATATACTCAAACGCGGCTTAATTTTAAAACAAATACGTATGCGCGTGTGTCAAATGCATGGTAGTGTGTGTAATTTTATTAATTATTATTGATTAAACATATATTTATGTATTATATAATTATTAGAAAACATATTGTTAAAAAATATATATTTATGTATTATATAATTATTTAAAAAACATATTGTTATCCTGCGCACGATCTTTTATATCGATAAACTATATATATTCCACTCCTGTGTCTGAAAATTTCACTCACATTCGCACGAATATATAAACACATATTTGTAAATTTTCCGCTCCTATTAATCGAAGCGTTGTTTATATATCCCCTTTAGTATTCCTTATATGTATTATATGCTAAAGCTTATCCAAAACATAATTATTATAACTATTTATTAAATCCACGAACAAGTGTAGCCGGTGGTTAGTCCGGTGAGTCCTTTTCCTCGCCTTTCCCAATCCGTTCCTATATTTCCGTCGCCAAAGTTTTCCTTTTCCTTTGCCCCAATATCGGCCCTTGCCCGCTCTTGGTGCAAATGTTCATCGGCGGTGGTGATCGCATAACATCAGGTGAACCACCACGAAAATATTTCAATTCGATATTATTTAAAATGTCTACAGAATTAAGGTTTACTAGCGTTTGAGGAATAAAATAAGCCATCAAGCAAAAAAGGTACGCAACATTAGTTGACATTTTTACAAATGTGACATATCGTTGGTAAAAGCTGCTATATGAAACAGGATTACCATGGGCTTACCTGTCATTTGATGTAAAGATTAAACAAAGCCAAATGAAAATACAAAATCCTAGTAATTTAGTTAATTTTTTTGTAGAACAATAATTCGTGTTTCTGATTTAGGAACAACGAAAGACATTATCGATACCGTAAAACAATTTTAATAGTAGGTATTTAATGTTTTCTTAATCTAAGTAAGTACTGAAACATTCACTTCCTCATTTAATATTACCAGCGCTTAGGATAAAAACGGTGTTACAAGGGAATTATCGTACAGAAAAGCTATGGCGTTTCCTCAGCCCGAGTGCCGTTAATAATCTTGATAGTGAAGGCCTGGAACATAATGTAGTTAGCTTGACATAATCAAAGAGACACAATCCGATTGGAGCCTGTCTTAATCGGAGTAAGATGATTATATGTCCAGATAATGGACCTTGCAACCAACTTATCTTGATCGGGAAAATATGTACCGATGAAATGTTTAATATGTAAGTCATTATGTTTACTATTTGTGGCTGTTATTGATTTTATTTGAGTGATCCTGCGATCCAGGATGGGTGTAATATCGTTTTTAGGCGACAATGGAAGCATAATAGGAACCCAATTCTATCAATATTATTGATTTGCAGTTTAGGAATAAGATTGTTAATAAAATAAAATTTATACTAAAATCTCGGTCACCTAATGGTAAATCATGTCCTTTTTCATGTCAAATAAAACCTCCTTGAAATGATATCGATCATAAAGAAATATGAAATTATTTATCTATTTTACATACCTGTGGAAGAGGCGTGGAGGTTTTAATATTTAAATTCTCAGTATCATGTTCACTTTATCTTGCTCTACCTCTGAACAATAATTTGATGTTAGATAGCATATTAATTTTACAGTATTTTTTTCTAAACTAATATAAACAAGGATGTATTTAGTATCATTACATATGAAGAACAAAAGTTGTGTCTTAATTTAATTTATAAATATTTTGTTGCATTTGCATAAACCTGGAGTAAGTCATACTAAAATTAGATTCCCATTTTACATTTGGAATTTGGAGCTAACCTATAAGTTAATCGCTAAGATTCCATTTGTATTTTTATAAAACTCATTTCGCAAAAGCAGAGTGACAAAAATTATATGTATATACACGAGTATAATTGTTAGACGAAATGACACATTTTTAAATTGTCCTACAAAATAATAAACTGCTCCGCAGTCGCCAAAGAGTGCCAGAATGAACTCTTTGTATACATTTTTAAATTGCTTCAGGTAATAAAAGCCTTTCGACTAATAAGTTTAGAACTTGATATGGCCTTTTTTCGTTGACACGTCGAGGTCAAAAAGCATGTCAGGCACGACACAAATACCGCTATGTGGTCTTTCTGTTATTGTACCCACGCGTCATGAGCGCTTTCATTAGAGTCATAACATAATTTTCGCTATGTGGATATTGTGCTGTGACCATAACACGTGTGCTATTTTTCTTTCAATGAGCGTTTTTGAGCTGAATGTATATCAAATTCTTATTCTTGTCTCCTTGAACAACGGCTGGACCGATGATATTAAATATACAGGGTGTTTGATAGAGGGTCCGACTAACCAAGTGGACGTGTTCGGGAATCCATTTGGAAAATACAGGTTGAAAAAAAATTCTGAACCTTTATTTAGACATTTTTTAGACATTTTTTATTATTTTTTCGGAAAGTCAGAATAATGTTTGCCGAAACATCTAGTAGTATATAAAATTTCTTTGATTTTAACAATTCACAGCAGGAAGAGTTTATACCGTCTTATTGTACTTTTCCTGACTTTGACGTTATGTTTTTAACTTAAAATATCACGGTATGATATTCAAAAAGCCTTTGTACTTCAATAACAAATTAAATTTCAGCATTATATTTTCTTTGTTGTGAAGTTTTCATTCTCTATAACATTGGTCAAATATTATTTTAAAAGCGAGTTTTTTACTGATATCATGAAACATATTTTCTGTATATTTATTTCAATAGAAATAACGTATGTTCTTACTTCAAGTAAACCATATTTCATGTTATCATTATATAATTATAATAAAATGGTTTATAATAACAAAAATTATATATTACTGTTTGTTTAAATAGTTATTCCTATCTTCTTCTACAAACTTCGCTGCACTTTCCTTTATTACTTTATCAAACCTTTCCGCATTCTTTACTCCTTAAAAGCGGTCACTCATTTGCAAAAGTCCAATTTTATTCCTGGGCGCTGGATCATAAACGATCACGCTTATCATAGCTCGAACTACTAGCTCAATTGCCCGCTATAATACAGAGAAAAAAGTTTCTACGCAAAAAAGCAGACTAAAATTATTTGTGTTGATTTACTCTTCAGCACTACGAAAATATATTTTATAAAAATAGACACGACAGCTAAAAAAGTAATAAAACCATAAGAGCTGGAGGGTTGAAAGTAGTTTTTAGGTCAATTGCTGTCACGCCTGATTACCTAATCGAGACGGTAAAAAAACATGTAAAACTCATATCCGTGATCTTATTAGTTTATAATGGGGACAATTAGCACAACATAGAGAACATAGTTGACTGTGTTAATATTCTAAAGATAAGTAAAAAGATATACAGTTAATATTTTAAATGAACCAAACCTTTTTCGTCACATCTCTCGCTCCCGACTTTGTTTTAACATGCTTTCTTTGGGTGTAGTATAATGTTACATATTCTGAAATTTTACTTAAGACTTATACCCTTTTACGCTATACATGTATAAAGAAACCGAGACTTATGTATAAAAAATAACAAGCTTTACATCTTTGTTAAAAAACTTCAAAAATACAGCATTGTACAGTGTATACGAGTATTTTTAGTTTTACGTCGTTTAAACGCTTGTGTGAGTGAAAATTTTTGAAAAATTTCGACTATAATTTGGGATATCCTTCGCGGTATCATTACGAAACCTCAATAACCTCGGTTACATGATCCTACCCCACAATCGAATTACTTCTATTCTTTCGGTTTTGCCGCGCCTAAAGGATCCCGCCAAGTCTCTTAAGGTAATTACAAACCATCTCATCCAACAAAAAATAAATTCATGGTGAACAAATATTAAGCCCAAACACAATATTAATTTCTGAGCTTTTTATAGTGTTTGACATCACGTGATCTAAATATCTGTTAATTGCTTTCAAAGTGATGAATCAATTTGCATCTCATTTGCTACGACAGTACGTGTTATGAATTTTTATTCTATATAAATTCCTTCGTAGAACAGAGCTACCAGAATGAATAGATTGATGAATAGATTCGCTACTGGATCAACTTGACCCTAAGCTAATTAAAATTCAATATATCTATAATATAAAAGTTAAAAAATGAAAATACAGCATCTTCAAATATTTTACGTTACATAACCAATTCGTCACAACCAAGAAACTGTTGGTAAGAAACGAAAAAACAGACCAAAATATTACATTAGAAGAAAAAAAGGTTTTATTTAATACGCTATAATAAAACATTCCCAGACATGTTTAGGTGAAATCCTTTGGAAAATTTACGAAGTCCAACAAAAAATACGATACCATAAAATCCTCACTAATGGGTGTTGGAAACACGCTTGAATAGGCTTTCAGGTGGTAAAAACGTATCACAAGCGTATGTTTCTTTGATATAATATTATTGCTTTATAACTCAGTGTAACAACGAGCTTGTTTTTTATCTCAATAAAATTTGATACTCAATTTTGACAACAGTCTTTAATATCAAGATAACAATGTGATTCAATTGTAAAGTATTATCCTATCTGATTTATTGTAGCTTTCATCACACATAAAAGATAGCCCATCGTATGTTACCATGATTCAAGGTCCTATAAACGAAGTTGGTCTCTCAGAAACCCTCCGACTCAGAAAAACTTGAGCTGTCGATCGCGCGATTCTCGATACAAGTGACAGGTCTTCCGTTTCATTCCACTATACATATTCATATTCTATAGTTTATTTTCTTGCGTAACGAATATCTTTGAATTTAGACCACAGTGACATATATACATATACCAACTTTCTCCAGTCTCTCTATCTAATCTTCTTTATTGGGTAGGATAGCATCAAACTAATTTATTTACTGTAAACTTTTCCCTCTGTATATTTAATGTGAAATAGATTTTTAAGCTTTCACCGATCTTTATAACTAGGTATATGACAATATTGCCAATATTATTTCTTTACTGATATTAAAGGGGAAAGATTTGGATGTTAGTATGTTTGTAATGTTTTCACACAAAAACTGCTGGACTGATTGCAATAATTCTTTCACAATTAGAAAGCTGCAACTGCTCTGCGTGACTAGTGTAAGCACTCTATTATTTAATAAATAATTTGCATTGCTTGAAATGATATTATTAAATCCAAGGCAAACTTGAAAGGATTATCAAAAAGATATCACGATGCTATTTAGATAAATGTCATAGTTCGATCCGCTGGCCATATCCAATCAATGCTTTTCACTGCGGACGAAATTGGGCCAATTTCGTTTCTAGTATCGTGACGATTGACATCGAGGGATGGATAAAACGAATGGATTTCTTTATAAAACATGGTTATTCTCAAAGTTCATATATATATGAGACCTATAAAACTAGTTCATATACTAATACTATATATTACACGAAATTACTAGTAATGCGAAAGTTTCAATTGGACGCTATTTAGGATTTTCAATAGATTTGAGCAACCCACATGTACATGTACATATAAAAGATATCTATTGTACGTTGTCTAACTAGACCTATTTACTTTACTTTATTAGTGTATATGAGAATGTGTGTCTAACTAACTTAATTAATTTAGTGAAATCTTTCATATTAAAATCATACAGACTTTACTACTATTAAAAACTTCAAATGTTATTCGAGCTATTAACTGAATGTCAGCAATTATATTTATCACATTATCTTTAATTTATCACATAACATCAAATCTCATATTTCCGATATATCCTACTAATATAATAAATGCGAAAGTTTGTAAGGATGTGTGTGTGTGTGTGTTTGTTGCTCATTCACGCAAAGACTACTGAACCGATTGCAATGAAATTTGGTACGCAGTATAGGCAACTTTTTACTATACTTACGCGGGTGAAACCGTGGGGCGCAGCTAGTATATTATATATAGCATTTGCTCTTTAAGCTGCACTGTTTAATGCAAGCTTACCTTAACTTTCAAATGCGTGTGTTATCATTCACAATGGTACGAATTCGCAAACCTCAACACGGCATATGAGTGACCCGTATTAAATTCTGCTTAATGAATGACGTGGATGCTAAGACACAACTCGTAAGCGTATATTTTCATCGTAACTCAATCCGAGCACCAATAACCAGTAAGAGTAATTAATTGATATAAGAGACTTTCAGACAGTGACCTTTTAATTAAATCTCCTTCAATAAAAGCCCTTTTATAAAGCTTTATATTTGAGTGAAATTTCATTTATTACGGATACAAATTGATTTAGATAGACCTTTATTTTTATCACAGTTAATTCGTTTATGTGGTGATTAACTTCATTTTAATTAGCTGCTAAATAGTTGAATAGTAAATTATGAGATTTATTGGTGCAAACAAATATTTCGTTATGGCGCCTGGTTAGATAATGTAAAAAATATGTTTGTAAAATGTATTCTTAAGAATAATAAAGGTTCACATAATACCTGAGTTTTGTAACTTATAGAAGGCGGGTCACACAATAAATACAATAAATAATAATACAAGGAAATCATCTCGATGGATTTTAAATAAAATGCACTGATATCAAAATGTGAGTGTGGATGGATGTGCGGATGTTTGTTACTCTTTCACGCGAAATAGCTTATCGTTTCTGTGTGAAATTTGGTATGGATATTGATTATAGTCTGGATTAGCACATAGGCTACCCGGGATTTTACCCGGGCACCGGGATTTTTACAATGTAATATTAGGAGCATAATATAATTTGTTAAAATTGTGCTTTTATTTATAACTAGCTGAACCTGCGGTTTCACCCGCGCAAGTCTGTATCCCGTAGGAATATCAGGATAAAAAATTGCCTCTGTGTTATTCCAGTTGTCCAGCTATCTACGTACCAAATATTATTGCAATCGATTCAGTAGCTTTTGCGTGAAAGGGTAACAAACATACACACATCCTTACAAACTTTCGCATTTATAATATTAGTAGGAAGTAGGATAGGATAAGTAATAACCAATGAAAATCTAATGCTCACCAATAGTCCCCATTGTGACTAAAATAAAACTTTGGAATACACTATTACAATTTGAACTTTACGCCATTTTTACATTTAGGCCATCAATGTGATACGCATCGCGAGTGGTTACAGTCAAAATGGAATTGCGTTTTACTCTTTCGATCTCTGTTTTAGTACCCCATAAGATTATGTAGAATATTGCCAGTTAACGTTCATTGCTTTTCATACGGACAGTTACTTTGAATCTGCTTTATGTAGAGCCGTAAAGTGCATAAAAATAAGTGTTCGAGTCACATAAATTTTAGCTTCGAACTTTATGGGCGTACTCTACGAAAAATCCCGTCTGAATTAGCTGAGATGATTCGTGATCTAAAATGCTAGCAACTTTGATGCATTTTGAGAGATAATTCTAAAGTGATTTAAAATTTTCTATTACTATTATTTACTTTATAGATATAAAGAGATAAGTTAAAAATATGTTTAACGACTTAATTATTTCAATTATAATAAAATAATGTACCAGATATACAAACGAGTGACTTCAGTTGAAATCTGTAAATATCACATTTTAATTCAAAGTTAAGAAAATTATTCTTGAAACGCCTAAATGATTGGAAAATTTATGCACATTTTGATGAGTTCCACGAATTTTAGGTTACCAAGTTTTGGATCATTATGTTGAACATTTCTTAATAACATGTAAATAAAAAGTTCACACTGGTAGCAAATTCTGAGAAATTTTACGTTTCTATGTTCACGTTATGATAATAATTTGAAAGCAAAACGACTTTTCTCCATAAATTGTTGGTCATGATATGAATTACACATTTTAACAACTATTTGGAAGCATCTCGAAATCAGTATAGTCGTTTCGAAAATATGCTTTGACATGAAAAAATTTAAAAATAACTTAATTGAGATGTGTAAATATTTAAACATTTTCTGTATGAATGGCGGATAACTTCTAACAATTGCCCTGGCAATATACGAAATACATAGTTTCCCATTTAATTTTTTCGTTGACAGTTGCTATAGTCCTTCCATAATAATTAATAACAAAGTAAACAACTGCTAGTGAAAAGATGGAATATTAATTATTGACATGACAATCTGTTATCGACATTTTAAAAGTACATAAGATCGATTAATTACCAAAAAATGGGATCCACGTGACAAATTCCAATAATTAATGATCAGACATTGGCTGGCTTTGAGAACTTTGCCTAACTACCAACTTGAAGGAACTTATAATTAATGGAGTCATCGATTTTTGCCGCTCATTAGCAAGTTTTATTTCGCTTGATTATACGTGTGTGAAAATTTGAGAACACGATTTAGTTAAAGATCAAAGCTATTACAGCTTATGTGAATTTATATAATAATAGGGTAAACATATATTGCTACTTGTTTTATTAAATTTCTATTTAATTGGATTCTAGACTCGTTGACTACGCATTTGTTTTACCTTTATTATTTGTTTAATATTCACAAATCCAAATTATTTTTCCCAGAATCCCGAATTAAATTAAATATTATTGTATACTTATGATATCAAAACCTAAGATGTTATTTTTGGTGGAACGTGTATTATTATTTTACTTTTCTTATTAAGGCCAAGAACTTTTTCTGTAAGTTCAGTCCAATTTTACGTTTTAGAACTTCGCAATAATGTCATCCTTTCGAATATATACGGCAAACAATAAAACCATCATCCGTACGTTGAAACGTATTAAGTTTTACTACCCTAGAACAACTTTGTGGTAGTGCAATATGGTATGAAATAAAATGCGGTTAAGAGCTCACTTTATCACGACGTTAAAATGCTGACACAGGGCACTAAGGAGTGCAATTGAAGATCATGTATTACGTCTCGTAAAACTTAGTGCTAACATTGTGCTTTAACTCATCATTTCGTTTAAAAATTGAAATAATGTATATAAATAATAATTGAAATTTCAACAAAGCAACACACCGTATCCGGGGTTAAACCACACCTATTTATTAAAATAACAGCGCATTTGATAAACGGGCTGAACCACAAACGAACCTGTGAAATTAATTTCAGGCGGTCAATTCACGAGAATTCGTTCCTACTGTAGATTAAAGACCGATAACTGCACGAACAAAGGTCAGATAAACACGAGGCAAACATCTCAACAATACCGGCTATTGTTTGGTTAATAGCGAAAACGAAAACAGTTCTAAATATACAATCGTGAGCTGCAGGATTTTCATGACCTTCATAACATAGCAGTGCTGCAATGCGGTTAGCTGGAAATCACGCTAGCTTTGTCTTTTACACTGCAATCTGAGAGTCACTGCCTTGGAACGTCACGACGGTAAAAGTAAAGGAAATACATAATTGAATTAAATCGAATAGCGGTTGTTTAAATGTATGTGACATGTACTATCTAGATTAAAGCAAGTGATTGATGAGCATGTTCAAAATAGTGATAAGCAACTGTAAAATATCTTACATCTGTATGATTCCTAAGATCCTAACGCATAGAAAGGAAAAAAGACAGCTTAGTAATCTTAAATATAGAGCAAGGTACGATCAAATTTAGCGGAAGAATAAGCTGTAAAATTATATTAGCACCTAATTTCGTATAAAAGTCACTTTGGATTTAAAATAAAATGCAGATAAAAATAAAATCATTGGTGTTAATACGATGGTACATTTACCGAACAGGCAGAAGTGGCCGAATGCGCTCCACACGTGCCACCTGCAGTAGCCGCAGCCAATGCACTGCTTCCTGGCACCTATTTAAAGAAAGACATTGTATGAATTTAAACATTACTTCAAAGTAAATTTACTCCTTGAAATAACGAAGAACGATATGGAATGACTGAACTCTCTTAGTTCGTTGAATAACTACATTTGTAGACTACATGTATTGTCTACATCAAATTACGTGTTATGGTTAGAGCAATAATACATATCGAGCCTACTATTACAATGGAATGTTAGTTCGAGCAGGATATCTAAAGTTAAGCCGTGGAAGGGCCTAATAGAGTTTTACATACATAATTTTTTGGTTAAGTAAAACTACGTCTAAGGCTAGATAACAATGTTAGTTCCAAGTCTATTAGTTCATTCGATACGTTGCAGAAGAAAATTATTTATTTGCTAAAGATCTAGTATTTTGTACATGTTATTGTATTTTTTATTGGATTGAAGGCGTTATAAGGGATGAACAACGGAGATAGGCAAAGCAATTTTGAAAAATAAACACACACCATATCTTTATCCTATGGCGTTGAATTGGAAGAACATTCTTGAACCTGTCAAAACGTTTTGTCTATGGAATATGTTATCTGTAATTCCTTCACTGCATATTTAAAAAAAATGTAGTAATATTTAAACACATTAAAGCAAACTATGGCTATTTGCTTGAGCTAGAATCTAAATGGGATTATATTTAAGATATCTGTATAACATTTAATTCACAATGAGCTTAAAGAGACAATTATCTATCGAATAAGACTACGGCGTACCTTCAGCTGTTCCTGTTTGTAATCTGGCTGATATGGAAGCAGCATTCGTATTTTCCCCCAACGATTGAAAAAAAGTGTTATAGCGCCAATCCATATGATTAGCACTAATACTACTAACCCGATCTCCACGCCTCTGATCTAAATTCAAACGAAAATTCACATTAATTCAATCTAAAAAATATCATTTTTCGCTATCACACCCTTTCACGCTCCAAAAATCTTACCGTAATTAATCCAACCCCATTTAATTGCAAATCGTTTCATGCAAATGAAATCTTTTACTTTTATATTAGCGTAGAATTTGTTTCTCGTATCAAGTGTATAAAAATCGTAGGATATATTTACCGTTGGGAATGTGGGTGATGGGTCGGGCGGAGACACGGAGGAGCGGGGTAGCTCGAGCCCCCCGTCCTGCTGAGGGGATGTTCGCGGGGGCTCTGTACAGACACGATATCGGCATTAGTTGCTAATGCTCCACTATTTTCTTAGTAATTGTGACAGTTTTGCAAGGTGTCGAATTGAAACGGTCTTAATATTGCTGCCTGGCAAGCTCGGATGATTTATTATTGAGATACGCTATTTTACCTACCTACCTACTAGTACCTACTAGTGACATGCGCTTAACAAACCGCTTCTCTGCATATCAACTGTTTTCCGTGCTATGATTTTTTTACTATATTAGATGACCCAGCAGCAAGCGCTGTTGTGCCTTACTCTTATCATTTAGGGGTATGGCAAATTTGCGTTGGCCGATTCTCAGACCTACCAGATATGCACAAAAAAAATCATGAGAATCTATGCAGTCGTTTCGGAGACCTTGCATTATCTACTGGCATTCATCATTGTGATCAGCCAATATTCATTCCCTCTGCTGGGACACAGCCCTCCTATGAGGGATATAGGCCATAATCCACCACGCTGGCAATGTGCGGGTTGGCAGATGTCACATGTCGTTGAACTTATAATTCTTGAACGGTCGGTTTCCTGGTGATATTTTCCTTTATCGTTTTATAAGTGGTGATGTTATCCACATGGGCAGATAATTTGAAAAATAATTTTATTTCCTGCACGCTCGCCGAGTCTCAAACCCCCGACTTATCGTTTTAAAGTCCGAGGTCCTCACCACTGAGCCACAACTACTAGCATTAAAAATACTTAATTACTATTGTATAAATACTTGTATTAAATATTAAATTTAGATAAATTTTAAGGGAAGTAACCCAAATATTGTAATATACATTAGATTAAGTGAATTTATACCAAATTAACTTATATATCCTTAACCTCATGCTATTTTAAATTCAGTCTAAATGGACTAAAAATTAGTATTTCATTTTCCTGAAGTGAAGTGGGTATTAATTTCACAAAATTCTAAATGGATGTATTAGAAAATAAAAAGGTCTATATCAGGTAATTTTGTATCAACCTAAACAAATTAGATAGATCGTGTTGTACTTTTAAATTTGTATTCAATTACTTTCATTTTTATTTTCATGTACATACAAGAACGAGACTTCGAACATCATCTTATATGCTTTTACTATTAGTGGTATTTTACACTATCATGTGTTTCATCACTCCACTTTAATTGAAAATTTTATACAATGAAAAAAAAAATGGTTGCCTGTAAAGTCGGTTTTACGGGCGAAGATTTTACGTGACAACGTCTTTTTCTCGGTAGAATATTTATTGATATGAATATTATTAAATTGCACAATAGGAAAAAAGAATTGCACAAATTTAAACTATAGAAAATATATTTTGTTTACTAAAAAGACAGAGACGGACACACAAGCACGCGCCGATTCAATGCGCCTAATTCTCTAGTGCTGTGCGCGCGGCGGACCGATCATAGTTCGGTGACTCATCGTAACGTTACCGGGCGTCACACTTTTTCATGAGTGACTCCGAGCCGCAACCTAATTTAAGACGTATATCTCTATATTACTCTATCCAATAAAATTGACTCGTAGATCTATGATCCAAGATAAAGGACAGTGTAATATCACACTTGAATAATTGCTATGTAAATATTATTGACATTTTGCGAGTTGTGATAATATGCGAAACGGAATAGTATGATGTTGTTATTAGCATGTAAATTGTTCTCGTGATAGTGTTTGTGTTTAATTACTGGTAACGTCAAATGTTTAGATAAAACTCGATTCCCGTGTATGTATGCACTTAGTTGTATCATCAGGAAAAGCATCCTACTAATATTATAAATGCGCAAGTTTGTGAGGATGGATGTATGTGTATTTATATGTTTGTGTTTGAAATTGTTAGGTAGATAGCTGGACAACTGGAATAACACATAGGCAACCTTACTACGGGATACGGACTTACTCGGGTGAAACCTCGAGGCGCAGCTAGTGTAGGATATTCTATTCCTCATATTGGTACTTATACGTAGTAATAAATTGATTACCTCTTTTGAAAGAATGCCGATAATAATATTTTTTTCTTGAACTAGCTTAGAAAGGCGATGTAAAAAAACCTGAATTATAATAGAGGGGAACAGTGCTCAAAAGATGAGACCTGTTTTAATGATTTTAGTAATAGCATCGTTGCTAATGGGTGTATTAAGGAATTTAGTTATAGTAAAACACTATGAGATCTAAAATGTAATTCATAGTAGGTAGCAATAAATGAAGTCTCGTGTCCCTTAATTGGGTACGGGGCAGATGATATGAATCTGTTTCACAGATCAATTTTCTTGTAGAAATTTTATAGACCTGCCAGACCGAGAAAATTTTTTATGCATCCACACCGGGAATCGAACCCAGTATCTCTCCTCTCATTTTACTACTACGGACACGCGTTAATGAGTGTACCAAGGAGGCGAGAGCACTATTAAAATGGTATGTAATATTTAATGGGCATTTAATAACGGTCAATTCTTATAAAAACACTAGCTGCGCCCCACGATTTCACCCGTATAAGTCCGTATCCCGTAGGAATATCGGGATAAAAATGCGTATGTGTTATTCCAGTTGTCCAGCTATCTACGTATCAAATTTCATTACAATCGGTTCAGCAGTTTTTGCGTGAAAGGGTAACAAACAGACATTACTCATACAGACAGACATACTTTCGCATTTTTAATATTAGTAGGATAATTATTTAATAGATAAAAAAATCTAGATATAAATTAATAGCTGAACTTTCTTTTTAGTTAAGGGGATTATAAGGGCTAAAATGACGCACGCACACATTCGTACAATCAACGAACGGTCTCGGTCAGCTCTATTGGTATATCTTGTATACCTCTTTTAGTGTGAGCTATAGATACGCACATAATACACATGTGTACAGTGTACATATTGTCGCTAAGAAATAAGAATACGCGATTTACTTTAAACCTACTGATTGTACTAAAAATATTATTATTTAAACGAAAATCGAAACTATGTGACTTTATTATAGTATCAAATTTGTAGCATTACATTTTTAACATATTAACAAAATAGCATATCATATCCTCAAGCACGTCATACTTTTTATGCAGGTCATTAGGCATTAAAAAACTTGTTTTTCAGTCATGTAGTCCCCTTAAGTATATTTAAGCAATGTCCCACAGTTAAATGCTGTTTTAATAACTTTATTTATACACTTAATTAGCATGTTAACCAGAATTTTGTGATTGTTTTATAATTTTTAGTGACTTTGAGCATCGCGACCGGACGAGGCGAAAGTCTAGCCATTTCTATACACAAACAAAAGCAAAATAAAATTCATTTAAAATTTTACTCTTCAACCGTATTCGCGGAAAGAACACTAATTAGCGAGTTCTTTCTGCGACCAGACACAATCACAACTCTGTACCTACTATTGAATTACGTGCATTTTTTAAAAAATGCGATTCACTTGAATCTAATTTACGCAGTATTTTCTTCTTTTTTAACACGCTTTTATTAGCTTCACTTGTATGTTTGTATGTATGTATGTATGTAACTCACACCCGTTTTTCTC